>NW_015114107.1:70502-74066 GCF_001443285.1 Poecilia latipinna
AAATTTTGTTCAAATGAAAATCAAAAAAAAAAAAAAAAAAAAAACATGTCACGCTGTGATCCTGCAGCCACTTCCTGTCTTCTTGTTCTTTGTGGTTTGCCCAAATGGCAACATCTGGTTGTTGCTCATGTGACTTGTATGATGCAACAAAAGTATTGCCATTGCAGTTTTGCAAAATAAACCAATTTTGATGCAGCTGAAAAAAGCACCTCATCCTATTGCCAAAACGTTTTAGTGGAAAACAAGAGGCTTTTCAAAATGTCAAATTGTGAAGCTACATGCTCAAAGGAAATGTTGGTATTGACAAAGTTTTGCACACATTTCCAATGAAGACACAGTTAATGTGTTGTATATCTGTACAAACTTATTTTCCAACCTGTTAATGAAGCTATGGCTGAAAGTGAGCTACTTATGCATGCTTTGCTAGAGTTTAGTAATATGATTATCCTACCAGGAACTCTGGCCAGGGCTCCACTGATGTCTGCTGCAACACGGGACACGATGGGGCAGAAAACCAGGAAGTAGTCGCACTCTTCAGGAGAGGAAACTTTAGTTTGGCCGATGTCTCTAATCATTTGAACAAGGCATCTCTGAGCTCCAGTTTCCACTCCCTCAACCATGACAAAAAACTTTTTCCCCATTTCTGCTGCATTATGAAAGATATTATGTGAAACATGCACACATAAACACTGAAGAAGCTCCAGAAATGTTTTATGACAAAAATATTCCTTTTTCTCACATAAATTCAAACTATGTATAGATCTGCATTAACCCGTCATTTTTAGTTCTTATACTTGTATTATGTGATTGCAATTGTAACATATCTCCTCTTTTACTTCTCTAAGTTTATTTTCAGTCCTTGTTCAACGCCGATTTCCAGACATTGTTGTCTTTATCTCTTGCAGCAGGTGAAAACAGCCCAAACCTGTTATTGCTCACCATGCATGAAATCTAAAACATAAAGTTCAGCTGAGCATTAAGAGCAGATCTGCTTGATGGACAAAACTCCCACATTTTACTGCAAACTAGACACCAAAAAAAAAAGATTTTATCTTATGAAGTAAAATGTTTGAAAGTTATTTCTCATTTGAAAACATGACCTGGGTAATGGGCTGCTAAAACACCAGAGACTGAAATAATAAATGTTGAAAAAGTGAACTTTGTGGAAACTTACACAAATGATTCTGAGCATAAACAAAAACAGAATATCTGAATTTATCACAATCCATCTAAAACCCTGAAACAACCAGAATCGTCCCAAACTGATTTATCGTAGCATTTTGACACAAGCATCCAAAAGGAAACAGATATAATACGGTACAGGTAAGTAGTTTTGAATTTTAAAAAAAAACATTTAGAAAATTTTGTTAGTTAATAACTCACCTCAAAACTTGTTCATTAAATGTTGCAGCACAGTTTAAAATCCTCTGACTGCCTGAAATAGTTTCAGTTTTGAGTGGAGCAGAAGGCTGCTCTGCAGGTTTTTCTCAGCAGGTGAGACTACGCAGCAGGAGCATTGAGTCTTATTGGATGGCAGAATTGTGTGGAAGTGGTTCACTAGGTTCTTGTTTTATTCTAGAAACTTTGGAAACATAAGCAGATAGAAAACGGTTCTATATGGGCATGTGGCTGGAAGCCCTAGCAGAGAGAAACATTCTAGTAAACTTACTGGTCAGACTGAAGAAGACAGGCTGATGAGTAACTGGAAGTATAAACAGGAAGTATTGCACAATCAGGAAATGGTGAGGTACCCAGTGAAGGTGGTTTCCAAGGTGATCCTTTTCAGAAACTTGGACCTCGACTGACATAGGGTGCATTCACACCAGTCCTGTTTAGTCCACTTTTATCAAACTCTAGTCTGTTTGTCTAGAACAGTGTTTCCCAACCCTGGTCCTCAAGGCAGACTGCCCTGCATGTTTTAGATGTTTCCCTGCTTTAACACACCCCATTCAGATGATTGCAGTTCAGAAAAAGCTTGTTAATCAGCCATCAATTGAAATCATGTATGTTGAAGCAGGGAAATACCTAAAACATGCAGGGCAGTGTGCCTTGAGGACCAGGGTTGAAAAACACTGGTCTAGAAAGTCTGAGTCACTTGTGGAGGTGAGACCATGTAATCAAACACAAGTGGACCAAAAAACTGAACTCTGCTCTGCTTACAAACCTCCGTCTTGGTTCGGTTGAAGTAAACTTGAATGCATTTGTGAACACCAAGCTGATCAAAGATTGCTCCAAAACTAGGAAGCAGACTATAGTACAAGGAATTCTGGGTAAATACAACCAAAATAAACACAAAAGTCTAATGTTTGCCTGGTTAGACCCGCCATTGTTGCATAGTTTTGATCTGCAGGCCATAACTCGTCCCCCTGCTGCAACAAGACTTCCTGCACTCTAGTTGCACTTTCTCTTCAGGCTCAAGCTGAAAGCTACATTCAAAACGGTACGGATCTTTATTTCTCTGCACAGGGTGGGAAGGAGACATCAGTATCAACAAACTGAGTAAGTAATCATCTTTAAGTCGTCATGTTTTCCTTGTTTCACACAGATATGAGTCAGATTATTTCAAATACTCTAATTGTCATGGGGTGTGGGTGGTGGTGGTGAGAATGAACGCTGACAACCCAGGTAGTGATGAAGATGATGAATTTAATAAAGAGAGCAGCACACAGGTAATTACCGGTAGCAACTGAACGACAGAGGACTGAAAACGAGAGCTGAACCAACACAGGACTTTACAGTTCGACTGTGGTGGCAAGCAGACAAATGACATACGACGAGGACGGACAAGAGACAGAGACAAGAGGTGGACTTAAATACACCAGGAGGGTAATCAAGGGAACGAGACACACCTGGGCTGACAGGAAAACACAGAGACTCAGGGAAACAGGACTAAACACAGAAAATCCCAAAATAACTATACAGAAACACGGATCATGACACCAATGAAGCAGATAAAACTAAGAGGTACATGACTGAACTTCTTTACTTCATCTTGGACTTTTTAAACTGTGGTGGTGAAATAAACGTTTTAATGTCTTTATCTCTCCACAGGGACATGTCTGTAGTAAAATATGCAGGTAAGCTTTTTTTATATATATAAATAATGTGACTAGCAACGTAAATCCTGTATATCTAACACTCTTTCCTTCAGTTATATAAGGAGTAATTCTGTTTTATGGCTCCAGATTTTGAGCAAACTGTAAAACATTTAATAAACTTCACTGAACACCAGCATAAAGTTGCTGTGATAGTAAATATGTGTAATTATCTAGTAGGTAAGGAAGCACACAGCCTTTTTTATTCCACACCATGTTTGATAAAGACAGTGTAACCAACTCGTGTAACTTACAAATAGATAAGTTGAGAAACTTGGATTTCAATGTTGAAGTTAGAGTTAGTCTATCTTTCTAAGTTCAAAAGGAGGATAATAAGTACAACAACCATATTATCAAGAATGAACAGATTATTTAATACAACTTAAAACAGAATGTTACTGTACAGTTTCTTTTCCCTTTTTTGTGTTCCAACATAAAGTGTCCACCTTTTTTATATCAGGCAGTATAT
>NW_015114107.1:76937-78620 GCF_001443285.1 Poecilia latipinna
ATAAGATGAACATGGCTGCTCACAACACCCAACTCTCCAGCAGCTTTAATGACCTTTGTAATTTAAAAGTAATATTTTTGTGCAAAGTTAATAAGAGCCAAAGCGGAGGGTCTACAGAGTCACATGTAGTAATTTTAGCTGCAGGTTTCAGACTCCGGTTTAAGCTCATACACAGCATATCACGCTGCACTTCAGTTCTCAAAATGACAGAAACTTTGTGTAACCAACTCGTGTAACTTACAAATAGATAAGTTGAGAAACTTGGATTTCAATGTTGAAGTTAGAGTTAGTCTATCTTTCTAAGTTCAAAAGGAGGATAATAAGTACAACAACCATATTATCAAGAATGAACAGATTATTTAATACAACTTAAAACAGAATGTTACTGTACAGTTTCTTTTCCCTTTTTTGTGTTCCAACATAAAGTGTCCACCTTTTTTATATCAGGCAGTATATTTTCTTATAGTTCAAATTCCTTATAGTTCAGTTCGTCCCTTAGAAGTTTTGTTTCTCTTTAGTTCAGTAATTTAAGTCAGTCAGTCAAGTCTTTGTTAAATGGCCATGTGTTTCTTTGGATCCAAAATCTTATCTTATCCAGTGCAAAGTAGGCAGCTGATCCAGCGGTCCCAGGTCTTGAGTTGAAACCTGGAGCTCATCAATCCGATCCAGGCCTGCGATGCTGGGCAGCTGGACGGTCTTCAAAGTTGAATGGGGTTCAAATAAAAAAAAACCAACCTGCACATATATAGAACTTAATTAACTATTGAGTTTCAAAAGTATGCAGGAAGTAATAAATTCCATTTATCACAAAAATAATATTCAACTAATGGCAAGCTTGCAAAACAAACGTATCACACTGTATCCAACCTCTTAGTTTATACATAACAAAAATAATGCAATACAGTGAAAATCATCATCTTAATCTCACACGTTTCTCCGATTGGTTTTATTTACGGTTCTCTGTTCTTCCTTGTCGGAATATATGAGCAGTAATGCTTGTGACGCCAGTTAGCATTAGCTTAATTTCGGTTGCAAAAACACGTTACAACACTCACCAGAGAAATCACAGTAAAAATGTGTTTTACTGCCAGGATATCAGGTCACAGATCTTCTTTTCTCTTAACCGTTACCGGAATTAATCAAGAATTTATCTTATAGCATGCAGTAATTCACACCACGTGCTACAACCAGCTACGGTTTTCTTCTTCTTCTAACAATTTTCTGCTGTCTAAACCAGAGTGTAACTCACAAGCCACCTGCTGGCGGTTTCTGGTATGACAAGAAAACTCAAAATGAAAATATAAACTGAATTGCTGGGAACATTAAATAACAAAACAAAATCCTACAGAAATAAAATACTACTAACAGTATCACACATATACATGTGGGTTACATTTGGGTCCCATATGGGTTTGCCCATGTGGGGCCATCATGGAACCCGTGGACAAACCCATATGGGACCCAAATGTAACCCACATGTATATGTGTGATACTGTTAGTAGTATTTTATTTCTGTAGGATTTTGTTTTGTTATTTAATGTTCGCAGCAATTCAGTTTATATTTTCATTTTGAGTTTTCTTGTCATACCAGAAACCGCCAGCAGGTGGCTTGTGAGTTACACTCTGGTTTAGACAGCAGAAAATTGTTAGAAGAAGAAGAAAACCGTAGCTGGTTGTAGCACG
>NW_015114107.1:82330-85064 GCF_001443285.1 Poecilia latipinna
CCCCACATGGGGCCCACCTAGGCATGCTGGCAGGGAATTCTCTCTGTTTCTTTTTTCTTTAGCATCAGAGCATTAAGACCAAGTTTCAGCCAGGAATGGACGGTAGAACCTAAAGCTAAACTTTGTGAAGTGCTTAACAAATTAGAAGGTCCTCACAAGGAAGATGTACATGGGAAGTGAAGTGGATAATTTTAGGAATCAGCTTGTCCAGTACAAGTTTACTTTGATTGCCTAAAAGTATTTTTTAAAATAATTTTTTTTTTTACAGATTCTAAATTGATTTATGGTGTAAATGAATTGTGTGAAATGATTGTTGTTTTGCCTGCTTTCTTCCACTGACAGCTGAAAACCAGCAACAGCAACTCCAGTTGCTGTGATAAGAATCTAGCTGAAAATTAAACAATGCATAGAAGTTTAAGCTTTAGTTTTAATAAAGATAAATCTTTGGAACATCTCTGCAATAAGCCAGCTTTGGCTTTGTTCATCTCCAGTCAGCTGCTTTGTAGCAGTACTGATTAAACTACCGTTATCCTCTTGACATATCTGACTGAATGAATTAGCTGATTAGCATTACAGCAGGGATTTTCCATCGTCTGGCCATACCTCAAGACATCAAGTGGAAGCCCAGACACTGAGAATCTGAGACAGTTATAAACACATGCTAATAACCCTAGACACCTGTGAATACTTTAGCATAAAAAATGTGTTTCTCTCTGGAACATTCCCAAACAGACACATAATCATGTGCAGCTCTAGACAGTCAAGAACACATCTGCATCTTTAACAGCGTAGAGGACGTAGTGAAAGTTGTTCAGTTTCCCCGCAACCATTTCCTTCAGTCTTTGTGATTCATCTCCAAATGTGAACAAGCACACACTCTCACACACATAATCCCTCGTGCAGACAGCTATTGAGGCCACCTGGTAACAATCAGTCAAGGCCAGGGGTTAAAATCATAGCTTCTTCAGTGTAGCGAAATTGGTAAACTGCAGGAGAAGACTGAGTGTAGTTGATAAAGTGTGATGCAGTCACCCCAATCGAGCTTAAACACCTTTAAAATGCTCTTATTTGCCTGTTGGCTCAACCTCTGTGGTTTGCCAAGCGCCAAGTCAGGAATGATAATAACTATGTCTTGCTAACTCTATTGTCAAAAGTTTTTCCAAAGAATATAAAGCCACACAATCAAGAATTTACAACTAGTAGTCCAAATTAAACAATGACAAGTTTAGAAAACAGTATTGTTCAGTTTGGGTCCAAACACGTCACAAGATGACATTTTAAATCTGAGCAAAAGCACATAAAGTGAGAAATGCTTAGCTAGTTTAGATTCGCTGGGGTTATTGTTCAAGCCAACTTTTAAGATAAAGTTAATTCAAAAGCCATGGAACACAAGGTGGACAAAACTGGATTTAAAATAGCACACAAGTTTAAGCCCATTGTTAAGGTTCAGATGTCAATCTGCAGGTAAAATCTACAAGCTTTTAAAGCCAAAGATGAACGTGTTTTCCTTTTCCTGCAGTTCTTGTTATATTAAGCAATAAGGTCTGTATTGTTCTTTGTATCACATTGAATGTCTTTACTTCCATGTGCCAAGTAAACTATGACAATTCTTGTTCTAGCCCTTCTGTATTTGTACATCTGTCTATCCGTGCACCTAATGTTACGTGGAGACACCTGAACTTTTCATCTCCATCCTTTTAAAATTTGAATTTAAGGACAGCTTTTGAGTGACCCTGGTGACCAATGTCAAGAAGCTGGACTCACCGGGAACGACGCAGGAAGTGCACCCTTGGAGGTGGGTCCGGCAGGCGTCGACGGAGGAGCTCGGGCCTCTGTGGGCGTCGAGAAGGCCGCAGGGACCCGACAGAGGGCTCAGGAGGGCCAAAGGGAGAAGGCGACGAAGAGACACTGGGAGCACTGGGAAGAGGAGACTTGGGGGGGCCACAGGGAGGAGGAGGCAACAAGGAGTCACTGGGAGGGGCGGAGAACCCACTTACGGGCCACGCCACCAATGCCGCCTGCCCCCCAGGTACCGGCCTGGCCGCCTGGAACCCCATGACCATGGGGACAGAGGAGACAGCGGCGGGTGAAAGCGGGCTCGCAGCGAGAGGCAAAGAGTCAGCAGCAGCGGCGAAAGGCGGAATGGCTGCAGCGGTGGCGGGAGGCGAAGATTCTGCTGCAGCAGCATCCAGAAGTGAAGATTTTGCAGCAAGTGTCCCTTTGCCTTAAAGGGGAAAGGGCACCCACATTGTTATTATGGCCTGCTTTGTTTTTTTTAATATACATTTTTCATCAAGCTGTGTTTGCACTTGTTTCAATTGATTTACACCCAAGCTTCCCCCTTTAGGAAAGTCATCATTCTGTTTTCAGGATGCAAAACAGTCGTTCTCATTTTTTTTTTTTTTTTTTTTGCCATTAGGTCATAAATAAATGCTAGGCCCAGAATCAGACCGCTCCAAACATTTCTTTGAGGTTATGAAACTCATTTTCAGTGAGATGTCTCTCTACTGCCTTTCTTTCCTTCAAAGTGTAGGAATGCTAAAAAACACCCACCATCTAACCTTGGATAGTTACTTTGTATCTTTAGGCGAGAAAAAAGAACAAAAACACCACTATCTTCTGATAGTTACTTTCTTTACTTTCTCTTGGAGGTGAAAAAAAGATTTTAAATACCCACTATCTGCCTCTTAGATGGCTACTTTCTTCCCTTAAAGGTGGAAAAAGAATAAAAATA
>NW_015114107.1:87953-105420 GCF_001443285.1 Poecilia latipinna
TTTTGCCATTAGGTCATAAATAACTGCTAGGCCCAGAATCAGACCGCTCCAAACATTTCTTTGAGGTTATGAAACTCATTTTCAGTGAGATGTCTCTCTACTGCCTTTCTTTCCTTCAAAGTGTAGGAATGCTAAAAAACACCCACCATCTAACCTTGGATAGTTACTTTGTATCTTTAGGCGAGAAAAAAGAACAAAAACACCACTATCTTCTGATAGTTACTTTCTTTACTTTCTCTTGGAGGTGAAAAAAAGATTTTAAATACCCACTATCTGCCTCTTAGATGGCTACTTTCTTCCCTTAAAGGTGGAAAAAGAATAAAAATACCCACCATCTACTCCTTAGTTCACCAGCAAGTTGGAGCCTGTCCCAGCAGATATGAAAAAAAAAAAAAACACAGAACAAAAGAAAAAAACAAACGAACAAAAACAATAGAAACAGTCCTCACCCGATAAATGTATTGAGGTTCTTATGGATCCGGTCGGTCAGCAGTCGCAGGGACGAGACCTCGGACTCCCCCCGTTCAGTTTGGAGGTGAACTGAAGACGAACTCCTCAGATTGGCCAATGCATCCGATCTCTCGTCGCCCCTGACCTCTCCAACTCGCTGGATCCTGTTCCTGACGCCAAACTGTTGTGGAAAGTTTCTTTCAACAAAGAGTGAGGCAAAACTGTTTCAAGAACCAGACAAAGAATATATTCTTAATCAGTATTTATTCGAAGGCTCAACAGCATTCGAACGTTCACTGAACGCAGTCAGGAGAAAGAGTCCTGAGCAGAACACAGCTTACAGTTTTACAGGTAGAGGTTCATTCTGATTGCACAGTTTGGTGATCTACTTGGTTGCAGGACAGACAGCAGACTAGACAACAGGCACATGTGTCTTCTTCACTAGGAGCCAGGAGCAATTCAATGACTTCATTGTAATGCTAACAATAATCCAGGCAGCACAGAAAGAGCAGAAGGCTAAGGCTCAAAAGAGCTAAGCCTTCTGCTAAGGTTCAGATAGTTACTTTTTTTCGTTAGAAAACTAACAGGTTTTTCGTGACAAAACTAAAGACAGACTTGATGGCAGACTAGACGCAACAAGACAAGGACCCAACAAGAAACACAGGTGGGTTTAAATACACAGGGAGACAATCAGGAGAAACAAGGGAAAGCTGGGGACAATCAGAGGGTAGACGGGACAACAAGAAGACTCAACAGAACACAGAATCCTAAATAAACACACAAAAAACCCAAGTCACTACAAAGCCCATCTTATCCCCTAATCTTATATTCATCAGCAAAGGTTTAAAGATCAGCCTCTGTCCTCTTCTGTGAGTCAATCCTCTCTTCTGTGAGAGGTTTGATTGACAGACCGACCCATCAGGTCAGGTCTGCATGTTTTTCACCCCCAAAAATATTTGGATGAATAATCACCCCACTGTTGCAACTCAGTGACTTTCTTGATATATTCAGCGACATTTCAGACCAAAAAAATGTATATTAGCTAAAATTTAAATCGGCAGGTCGAGCTTTTTAAAGATCGGTAACCAGGGATCGGTCAGAAAACTGCGATCGATGAAGCTCTACACACATATTCATGAGATTCTTTGATTAAATAAATTTCTCTTAACTCCAATAGCTAAAATTTTAATTTATACCAGGTGAGTCTTTCTCCCCTGAGAATATAGACCGATACAGGTACTGGACTGATTCGGAGCCTTCAAATGATTTTAGTAGATGTTTCACATAACTTAGAAGTTGATGTAAAAATAATGTTTGTTTTAGCTACAAAATGATTCTGCTCAGCAGCAAACAACATATCCCCACCTACAGCATAGAGCAGCTCATCGATGCAGCAGCTATGTAGCCTGAAGTAAAAACCTTTTGCGAGACAATGTCAAAGATAGAGAAGTTTTAATTATTGTTATCAAACGTTATCAAACACGGCGTTTTGAAACCAAAACACCTCTGAAATATACAGAGCCAATCATGAGAATCAACTCATTTAAAGTTTAAACTCATTTTCACACAAAGACATAAATGTTTGGCTGTTGAACTGGACCGTTCCAGGTCGCTATCAAGCCAGCAGCTTTACAAATCTTTTACATTACATTAGATTACCAAGGCACATTAAAACAAACCTTTATCTTGGCTTTTTTGTACTCTTCCTCTATATTTTCTCCCTTCCTGGAGGAAGGGAGAAAACATTGTTTTGCTTACTTAACTTCTGACCGGAGCTTTGGACGTTTTGATGCGCTCTGCTCATTGCACGGCAGCTCATGATACCGGCGAAGCGTGCGGTACCTACCGCGCCCACCAGGGGCCCCAAGAGCAATTTATTTTTTTCTTTTTATCCTTAAAATAATGATTTCTACATACATTATCAAATATATATTATTGTAAAAACAAATCACTTCATATTGAAATTGTGTCTTTTTAATATTATAATGATATAGAAATTATTACTTTAAATAAAAAAAAAAAATATATAAAAAATCAGTTCCACTGAGGGTGCCCCTTAGTGGCCCTGGGGCCCTAAGCGGCTGCTTAGTTTGCTTATGCCTTGGGCCGACCCTGTGTGTATTAAAAATTGACTTTGACTGAAAACAGGACACAGTAACTCTCAGTGCCATGTCACACTTTCCATACATGTTTCTCTCTTTGCCTGTACCTTTCCAACATCACTCTGCCTGTATTTCTTTTCCTACGTTCGTTCTGTTACCCATTCAGGATGTAAACCAGACCTGGGTCAAATGACAACACGAAACAAAAACCTGTTGCTACAACAATTACTAAAATAAGCAGCTGTTACCAAAGAATAACATCTGCAAAGGGATCTTATTGTACTGCACACCATGATGGGTTTGTTATGAAGGCCCTTTGCTGCACATTAAGACCATAAGATATAAGTAAAACAAAGTAGCATGACAAAATGCAATTCATTCATTTATCTTGTACTGTTTTTTGTGTGTATTATTCTTTCAACATTGCTGATTTTACTCCTTTTTTTTTTACAATGTTTATAATTAGAACACATTATACTTAAATATGAGTATACTTTGGTTCTGTTTTCTCTTTTACAAACTGAACCACACATTCTAACTTATACAACTCTATTTATTCAGCCACGTTTAGTTTCTCCTGCTGTTGTTTGACATGCTTTAGCTAAAGAACTAAGAGTAATTTTTCACTCCTAATTAGAAACCGATTACTATCTTGACTTTATCTAAACACGTGGAACACATTTCTGTCCTGCTTGAATGGATGTCCACCTTTGTAAGGATCTAGGCATTCATCCAGTAGTGTTCTCCAGGAATGACAAATGCTCCGGCCACAATTTTCTAACTTATTATGGTGATAGAAGATTGTTTTATAAGCAATTAACAAATCACATAGCTAAACTAATAAAATAATAGCTGATTAAACTTTGATTTAACATGGGTTCAAACCTAGTTCTGTGTATTTTGGACAGAGTAAACAGACCCAGAAGTGATTGGGTATCTGTCATGCTGTCCTTTTCCAGGCTCTTTAAACAACAATATTTCTTTTAAATTTGTCACACTTTGGATAAAGCTTAGATTGACTCCATATGGGTACACCCCAAACTGGGATTTGATGTCATCACTTAGGTACATGAAATAGCTACATTCTTCATGGACTGACATGAGTTTGTTCTACCCCACAGAAGGGCAGAATAAATCAAACACCCAAAATGTACTGATGGGACTTGTGTGAAGGGTAAGTCAAGACAAGCCCTATTGTGCAGTTTTCTACACAGTATAATTTGTGTCTAACTTTCTATTTTTGCAAAAAAAAAAAAAAAAAAAAAAAAAGAAAAAAATTAAAAACTGGTTACACATTTTGATTTCTCAAAAACTGGATTTATTTTTTAACTTTCCCTCTGCTTCCATAGATGAGCTCAGAACCCAAAAACAATAATTATTTGTAAATCTTGTTTACATATGTTCCAGTTCTAGCGAGGAAGCTTTGAACTTGGAAAATTTCATTTGTTGATGAAACCATTTAAAAGTTTATTGGGGCAGTGTTATTTATTTTCCAGGCACATAGTGCAATTTTAAAGCACAACTAAGTAACTATGTTACCTCCAGTTGTTACTTGGACTCCATGCTGTATTAATGGTTTTGCATCACAGCAAGATGGTGTCTTGTTCAAATTTCAGCTAGGAAATTTATGAGTAGAGTTTGCATGTTTTCTGGGTATACTCTTACATTCTCCTGCAGTTCAAAAACATATATGATACTTTATCTAGTACATCCAAACTGACCAAAAGCCAGAGTGTGCATGACTGCTGTTTGACTTGCTTATGCCCTTCTTGGCCCCACAAGGGACTTCCAATTTGTAATAGGTTTACCTCGCAATTTGCCTGCAGATTCAGGTAGGCCGTCTCAATAGAAGTGCTATAACCTTGCAGAAAAACTGGTTTTAAAGAAAGAGTTTTAAAAAATACTGAAGACTATTAATGTCCAAAGATCTTTAAAAACACAACAAATTTGATTGTGGAAATAAAATCGGCCATTAAACGCAAGATGAAATTTACTTGAACAAATTGTGTAACACGGTAAGCGGTTCCAAGTTTGTTGTGCAGACCCAGGATATTTGAAATCACTTTCGGCTCCATCATGAAATGATTATGGAACAGTCCCAAACTTCGAAAGAAATGTTGCAGCTCTGAACAGAAAGAAGAGTGAAGCCACAACATCTTTTCCCAGTTAGGAAGGCTTAGGGTGCAGCTATCTCGCTTCATTGACCTGTGTTGATTACAGAAGTATCTGGCACGGAGGCTGGGTGTGTCTTGCCAAGCTCTAACCACCCAGGAACAGCGGAGCAGACACGCATACATCTATGCATATGCACATACTCGAACAACAATAGCTTTTTGAAGCTGCAGCTTCAGGTTGTTCTTATGATTTTTGGGAAGTCATACCTGAAACGGCAATGGGTCATAGTGAGTCTGGACTTCTCATCATTTCCAGTCATTCAGGACTAATTAGTAACTTCATTCCATTGTGGTGATTTTTTTCTTTTCCGTGTGATTCAAAAAAGTCATATTCATCGCCAGATGCTTTGTAAGGACATTACTGACTTATCACTTAGCTCATTTCAATATTTATTTTTCATTCGTCAATATTATATTGACTTCAGCACAACATTATTAGTCTTTTATTGTGGAGCCTGGAAATGTCTTGTAGACGTTTCAGGTAATGTATGCAGAAATTATGTTATCGTGATTATAAGAAGTGCAAAAGTTTTTTCAAATGTGATAAAAAGGGGATTTATGCAACATGAGCAAAGACTGTCAGAGTTCCCTCTCTCACAACTTCAACACTCCAAACTCCTCCAAACTAGCAGCAGCAGTAGCAGCAATTAGGAAATACCTGGTGGAACTTCTGAGGATATCATAGGAACTACTTGTCAGTGAAATTCTGCAAAGAATATTACAAAGTAAATTGGAATATGGAGGATTATTATTGTGATGACGTGCTGAGGATCAGAAAAAGCAGGATCTTCTTAAAGAGACAAAGGCCCGATTTCAAGATATTTAATCGCAAAGTGTTCTTTTATGCCTTTGATATATACAGCATTTTTACTAAAACTGAAGGTAACAGTTACTGTGCGATGAAATGGCACCTTGTGCCTGGAAAATTCATAATACTACTCCTTTTAAAACTGTTTGGGCATCCTAAAAAAACTAAGCAAAACCACAAATCCTCATAAAGGCAAATAACTTTTTTAAAGAGTTGTGTAATATGAGCAGCTCTTTTTAATCTTTATGTGGCCACAACTTAAATATAGAAAATATGTGCAAAAAGGAGCAAAACTGCAGAAAAGTTGCAAGTTTTTACCAGCCTCAAACTTGCAAAAGCCATTAATTATGAATTTCCTTTTAAAACAATGCAAAGTATATTATGCTTACTACCCCAAGAACAACACTGAGATAGTCTAAACTGACAGTAAAAAAGTAATATAAACATCCCAATTTTTCAGCAGAGAAAAAAAATAGTTTTATTTAACTTAATTTATTTAACTTTTATTTTAAATAGCACCTGCATGTAACCAGTGAGTTCATCAAAATGTCCATTGATCTGAATCATTAGTACCATCCAGGCCTCTACCAGTGAACTCAGTGTTTTGATAAAGGCTTAAAGATTCTTGGAAACACTCATGTATGCGTGTGTGTGTGTGTGTGTGCGCGTGTGTTGCTTGTATTTATTTGTGCTACTGTAAAATATTGCCTTCTAAGCCCATGGCAACTCCAGAGCAAGCTTGTAAGTTCATCTGTATTTCATGTCATGCTTTTTTTCCCCCCCCCTTTGTTCCCCCAAGGATTAATTTGCTAGTTCAGTCTGATTTATTCGGGTGTACCTGAGAATAGCTCAGATTATATGCCTAAAAGCTCATAAAAGTCTTGGATCAAACAATAGTTTTATGTGCAAGTGATTAAAGTCATTTCAAGTCTCAAAGGTTTGATCTTGTTGAATGCTTGTCATGTGACTCATGGCAATTTTACCTTTACTATGCTTTTGTTACTGGCAATTAAGCTCTTAAAACGCTAGCACACTTTTACATTTAATTCTACTGCCGCATAATGTACAAGTGACATGCTGTACTAAGTTTTATTACTTTAAGCACTCTTTGTCAAGCGTAAAATATTTACTTCTTTCTTTTTACCCATGCTCACCGGCCCTTCCAGTGTTGGAAGTTCAGCCTTGCTTGACCAATTAAACAGATCTGTGTGACCACAAAACGCAACCAAGAGCTCTTTTAGTGCAGATTTAAAAGCTTCTGAAGCAAAGCATAATAAATACTCACTTCTGGGAAGATTCTTCCAGGGGCCCATGAACATCCTCAAAAACATTCACACATTTACCATTTATTCTCCTCCTTCCCAAAATCAGCACCCCTCTTTGTTCTCTACATCCTTCACTTGTCTCTTTTTTCCGTCACTCTCCTATCTCGGCTCAGATATCAGATTATAGCTGCCATTCTGGAGTTATGAGTGGGTTGGGATGATATTGCCCTTTTTTAACTATGTTTTCATCTTGCTGCTGAGCTTGTTTTGGGGGTTTTGGAAAGTTTCTTAACAAACATCACCGTTATCTGATCCAGAAGCCTAAAATTGTTAAGAACTTTTTCACCTTCTTGATATGTTCTTTGCCTTTTTAGCTTCCTTCTCTACATTAACTCTCACAGAGTGGTTGTTCTGATTTGTTCTTGTTCCAATGGAAGAGTGGAGACTCTCAATGACAATCAGTAAAGCTGATAACCAAAACAAGAAAGCTGCCACATACATGAACTGGACATCTTTGATGAAGGATGGTCACTCATCAGGCTGGTCGCAATGCAGTTCTATGTGAACAAAGCCTAAAATTATCCACCCAGGTCCAAGAATAAAGCCAACCACTCCAACCCCAAAAAGCACCAGTCATGTTACAGCACTACCACAGAATACCAAGCAGGAATAGTACTGCCATCAGGGGAGAAGGAGAACGATTAAGAAATCTCATACCTCTCTGATATGGTATCAGTGCTACTTCTATTTTAATGATAACCAGCACTAAAGCAGATGGTCACTATAAAGACAACAAAAAAATCCTGCCATTTATCACTAATTCCTTGGACACAGCATCCTTTCATAGTTAATGTGGTGCTTGCAGAGTTGAAGATCAAAGCAGCACCCAGGACCGCCATCATGAAGTCATGGAAACTGATGGACATCACCGACATGAAAAGCTCAGGGTATGTCGTATTGCTGCAGCCATCCCCAGAACAGCACACCACCATACAGTGTTTTGGACTAATGCATGCCAGTTCATCAACAAAGGAGACCCTGGAAATCATCCCTAATATGAAAATAGGAAGAATTTTGAGGAAGCCCTGATGTTAGAGTCTTTGGCATCAGCGATGTTCTTTGCAGCCACAACTCGCTGTACAATCACCTAATCTGCACACCACTAGATTGAGGCAGGGGTCTGACCCAGCAAGACGTCAGGGCAAGGGAGGTCAGGATCTTTTGGACCTTGCAGGACTTTCAGTGTCTTGTTGAGCATCTGAGATACTGCTTGCAGGATACAGAAAATGTCAGATTTGGAGAAGACAGAAAAAAAGGAAGTGATGTTTAGATTGACCTCCATGTCTTTGAATCTTATCCTGCCAAGGCCTTCAATTTGGATAAAGATGATCATTATAAGATGGATGACTTCAGAGATTATCATGAATGCTTTGACTGCGACTGAGTAGATGACAGCAACCAGACCTCCTGCGACTTTCGGCACAGCTGTCATTGTGATGAGGGGGGATGATGGAAAGATAAAGGTTCCACCCTAAGGATTCCTGAATGAAAGGGGCTCCTGAATAGAGGTTCACAGACAGCATAGTGTAGATGTAAAGGATGAGAGATAAAGCAGAAAACACACCTTCAGGCACCGTCCTCCCTATTGTTTGGACAGGTACTCTGTCACTGTGTAAACTCCAACACTGAATATACACAGCAACTGAGGCAACGGTAGTGTTGAATTCCCACGCAGCCACACTAAACCCAACAAGTCCAATGAAATGCTCACTTCCTCTGGTGCTGACAAGGAGAGATGCTTCCAAAGCACCCCAGTTCATGGATCAACCTGCCTTGAAGTAGCCCCTCACTGTGCCTCTGTTGGCTTGTTGCATTGCCAGGAAGCCAATTCCAAGCACTAAGAGAAAGAAGATTAGGACAATAATGTGGTGATATTGGGGAGCCATAGTTGAAGACATATGACCCCTTAGCTAGCTTCTTATTGACACTACGTTTTAGTCTACATTTAAAACATTTGGAAATCAGTAACACTGTGTATAAATGACCTTATTGAGCTTTACATCATGTTATAATGTTGTAAAGCTCATGTTTGAAGAGTTCTCGAAACTCTGGTGGCAGCCATTTGGGGATGCCTAAACGCTTGCTCTCATGAAGCATTGCTTATTTTCACAAAGCTCCTCCTCTGAGCCGCTGATCCCCCGCCGATCTTCCGCCTCACAGAGCACCCCTCCTACGCACCTTTCTTACACAACTCCTCCAGAGTAGAGGTGGCAGCAACTAACAAGCACCTGGTGAAAATTTGAGTATTATACAAGCTACTCCTCAGTCCAGTGCATCTAAGAATGACTGAAAACAGCATAACGGCAAGGCATTATTGGGAAAGCAAAGTGTCAGAAAGAGTAGGAGCTTCTTCAAGTGCATCTACTCCAAAAGAGCATATATTAGAGTGTTTGCAACCTTGCTGTTGTGCATTAACTTTCAAGCAGTTACTACAATAGCAACAGGCAAAACTGTGTTTGGATTGTTTGTTAGTGATGTGTGGGTGTGAGGTCTAAATTATCATGTTTGTAATGTGGTAATTGAGGTTTTCCTGAAAATACAACCTTACTACATATACAGTACCATCGAAATTCAACTCCCATGCATTCCAATCATATACTGTAATCACCTTCAGGGTTCTTGCATGCCTTCACCTGGTTCCTAAACTATTCAGATTAGTCACAACTGGAAACACCCTGGGATCTCTTAAGCATCATAAGGTGAAAAAAATAGATGTATATTTGTTGGGCTTAAGCTTATAACCCTGTCAGAGAAAGCAACCCTGCAACAATTAATAGCCAAAATTGACAGACTGCCATGTAGCAGGATTACAGTTTTATATTAATACACTTAATGCTGTCACTTGAGCATCTCCACATAAACATGCACTGATACAGAAACATTAAACCTTTTTCATTTCAACCTAAGGAAACACAGCTTCTCATATGACAAGTTGTGTTTGGACCTGTGTGAGCCACATGTGTATAAATGCCTTCCTATTGGTATGTGAGGGGGTATGTGCACGAGTGCGCATGTTGACCCAGTTTAACCCTTTTCAAAGACACTCTGTGGGGTTTTCAAAGAGTAAAGCCAAAACAGCTGCAGCTTTGTTCAGATACCAGGTGTCTTTTTTTTTAAACTCACCCCTCAAAACTAACTCACATTTCTTCACCTCTTCTCACCCAAACATTCTGTCTATATGTGGTTGAGTTTTGAAATTCCTCTAAAATACTAACAAACTGACAATTTTCCTTCCTTAGTTAAATCATTAGTGCGTGCTTTCGAACGACAGGTAAATACTTTCTTCAAGAGAATTAGTAGGAACTTGCAAATAGCAGTGTGGCCTTGGAAAACAGGTTGGGTTGCTATCTTATTTACCTGGATGAAGCCAAAGATGTAGTCAATAGGAAACAGAATTGCCTCCATCTCTTAATGTTGACAGGTTTTGCCTCAAGGTCTTGTAACTGAGAAAACAAAACCCAAAATGGAGCATTGGTTTAATAGTGTGCTCATTTTGGCAAATGTGCAATGTTGAAACAGGTCTGTTATTTGCCTGACTCATTTCTCCAAGTAGCGAAGGTCCCTAGAGCAAAAGGACATCTTGAATCCAGCATCTGAAGCCTCTCCTTGTCTAAAAGTTTAAAATTTATCACATATCATCAAATCGCCCATTGTTTTCTGATTGCACAGTAATAATGTGCAACTGAACCAGGCTTACGTGATTTAAAAAATTGCTGGTCATAGGCTCGTAAAAATCAGACTTTTCCTGTCAAGTAATGATGTTACCTGTCATTACTGCATGACTCACTTCAAGATATAAGTTCAAGGTTGGACCTTTCAGAGCTTATGCTTTTGCATGTTGCTCTATACCAGTTGATTATCTTGAAACTAGTATTTGTAGAAAAATGATGTAAATCAGCACATCTGGTGCATTATCTGCCATGACTGCCAGGAACAATCGCCTGACAAAGCAGGTAGCCTGTGCAGCATGGTCTATCCCATCAGCATCATTCCAGTCAAAAACATTGAGAAGAAGACATGCTTTTTTTTTTTTTTTTTTTTTTTTCTATAAGATGAATTCACGTTCTGGTCACTGCCTGGAAAATGCTGAGTGCAATCTCCAGTTTAAAAAGAAAATGTTTCCAATAAATCCAGACTTAATAAGCCCATCTCAAGACTTTACAGTTAGGTTTCATTGTAAAACATCGCTAGGATGATGTTGGCATGACTGGGAGGAAAAAAACAGATTGCATCAACTGATGACAAGTTGATGCAACCTGTTTGCAAGTTTCTGTGGAATTCTACTAGATCCACGTTGAGATGAAGAAACTTTTACTTAACAAAAGAAACAATGGCACATGTGGTAAATTGAATTACGCCAACTTAGATGTAAACTGGGAACTAAAATGAACATATTTCTCATATTTATTTTCAGTGTGCTTGATGCAAGATGGCAAAAACAGAATTAGGTCAGCAGTCATAGAATATGTACATATAAAAAAATATTTTATTTAAATACAAAATGTTTTTTATTTAAATTTCTTAATTTGAGCAGATGTAAACAAGTAATGCTTGTTGTGCAGCAAAATATGACTTATGTAACTTATTTTATTTTTATTTTTATTTTCAATATTCTGTGCTAGCAGATGGAGTGGCTGGGTTCAATAAAGACATCCACAAGAAGCTGTGATGTGTTTTGATGTTTAATTGTGTAGGATACCAAGTGTTTGCTGGCAACACCACAAATCAACCGATACCTGCTTGTGCTTGCTTATTGCTCAGCTATGCAGGGTTAATGACAAGTGAAAGCGGAAAAAAAATCTTTAACAAATTGACAAGAATGATCTTCAAGAGCTTTGTAACATGTTGAGAATATGCTCTTACATGTGCTGCAGTCGGGTGAGTCACATCACTGTCACAATCAATGGAGGGCAATGACCGTTGAAACTGTGTATCTCATATAATCTCTGTAAAACGAGAAATACTCCTTGTGACTTTTGCTTTTCTAGAACCGGCAAAAGTCAAACCACAAAAATGCCGGAAATGCCATGTGGAAATTAGATTAAGGGTTAGATTGTGAGATTGATAAGGTTTTCTCGTTCTGTCTTTGGCTATGCTTATGGTTTAACCACAGCAAGATTTCTCAATTTTGGTGAGGGCAAGTGTTAAGTGATTTCCTGCTCATCGTTAATGTCTTTGAACATATCTTTTGTTACTTTGCTAAAATCATTACTAGCTCTGGTTCTTTGACATTGTGTGTTCTTGTACAAGTATTCCATATTGATTTTGTAACTACAGTCAGTAAAATGTTTTGAGAGGAGGCCTGTAAATCAGCAGATTCTCATGCTGGAGTAACATCATGGGACATTTTGTGTGTAGAACAGCCAGTCATTAAACAAGACTTAACACTTATAAAAATGACAGAAAGTTCAAATAAATGCCTAAAAACTTAGTGTCAAATTACAAAGAACAAAACAACCTGAACCACTGAAAACAAAAAGTTTTTAACATCTAAAGCAGATACTGCTGAAGATTGAAAGAGTATTTGAGAGATTCTATTGCCCCTAATCTCAATACTGACTCTCATCCCTTCACTTTGGCAAAGACCCAGATGTGAAATTAACACAAGATGTTGGTAGATTTAAAATTTCGCAGAGATCTCTGGGAATATGTTTCAGTAGCAGTGGGGCATATCTCAGACACAATGGTGAGAGAGGCTAAAGGTTACTAAACTCACTTTCCCAGTATGTAGAAACACAGTAAGAGACACAGGAACACATAAACACACACAAGGGGGTTGGGTTTAATAAAGTTCTTGATTTCCACTGAGAGAAGATTGGGCTTGGAGGACAAGTGTGGGAACAGCTAGAAAGGTATTTAAATTGTGAAATCATGTTGGAGATCATACACCAGGATATACACGTTTTTGTTTTTTTTTTTCTTTCTCCGTGCAGTATATGTTTTGCAGTGATTCCAGATCCATCTGTGCATACTGAGCGTGATGTGTCTGAAACCAAACCGGGCTGTTTTCTCCTCTGTGTCCGTCCCTAGTGGGACAATAGCTGAATTCTGTATAGCGAGACCGTGGGTGGAAGGAGACAGAAGAGTCAATGAGTGAAGAGGCTTCTGGGGTGCGTCAGCACAAGGCCATGATGAGGGTGTAGGAGGATGAACTATCTAATGGGCAGAGCAACGGCTATTCAGTTACCTCACAGGACAACATGCATGCATGGATGTGACTAACTTTAACAAAAGTGCAGATGATATTAAGAAACTAATTTATTTTCTATGTCACATATGGACACCCAGGCAGACGGCCACAATCGGTGATCTTTGTGAAGGTTTTCACTGTGACTTGGGGGGTGGGGGAGGTGGGGGGGGGGCAGATGAAATAATGTTTTGAATATGTCAAAAGGTGATGCTCACCTAATTAATAGACTGCCTGTGATTCATACTGTTTTTTTGCAAGCATTACAAAGCACTGCTGATGATGTTGTAACATGTCATAATTATTTACTGTCAATGCAAAACGTGTCACGTATATTAATATAATTTATATTTCATCCAAACTTTTGTATGTTCAAACATTAACTTAATAGATTCTGGGCTATGTCTTCATTGACCAAGTTCCTTGCATACAGAACATTTATAGAAATGGCATATTTAAAGCCTTAAACACACACATTAAAAGTGTAACACAGACAAATTTAACAAACAAGACAGGATTCATAATTCAGGAAGAGTCCTCAATTACTAAATCAACTGTTGGTAAGAGGGTGTGTCTGGCTTCAGATGAAAGGGAATTTGTTCCATCAAGCAATAATGGATAATTGGAAACTTACGAGATCAAATCGTAATTTCCCAATTATCCGTCAAGATAATTGGGAATTACCCATTGGGAACAAACAAGGTCTTAATGTACATCTTTCACCATTTGCAGAGTAAGACATTAGGAAAATGTTTGAGAAGTCTGGGAAAATCCAAGAGTGTAAAAACCAAGACCGGAAACCAGAGTGAGGGAACCATGCAACTGTCAAGGTTAGATCTCCAGAGGTTTGTGTTTATTCTGTTTTGCACAAATTGCAGCAGGCTGTCTTAGATGAAATGTGCTTGCTGTTGACAAGCCTGCTTGCAGTCCATACCTGTCCAATTTTTAACAACTTATTGTGCATCAAAAAGGGAGAAATCTGACAAAATCCAGCATTTGTTTCTTTAAAACCCTTGCAAAAAATGTTCTGCACAGATTGCAAAGGATTTTGAACAGAATGTAAAAGGTAAAGCAATATATAATAGATAATAGATTTTATTCTTGGACAAGAACATTTTTATTAGTTATTGAGATTGACAGTAAAATTGGGGCTTCACAAGCACCTTTGTGCATCTGGTGTTTCACATCTTATTAGACAAAATGATTTTGCATTGTACCTTGAATAAAGAAAAAAAGTTAAAATATTTTTGGAAACTGCTCATTCAAGACATTTCCTCTGTATTTCAGTGTTGATTTCTACTTGAAAAGATAAACTTTTACCATTTCTGAGAAAAATAGTCAAGAAGGAGTTCTATGATGTTCACATACGCCAGAGTAGACAGCAGGAATTGGGGTTAGTCCTGCAACTACATGAGCAAACGCTGTCCAATTTGAGCTCTAACCAGTTTTTACATTCTGGGAAATGGAGTTCTCTTAAAGACAAACAACAGATACATGTTTCTGAAGTTCAGAGAAGTAAGAATACTTAGAATATTGTGAACAACTTGTGTCGCTTGACGTAATAGTTATGAGTGTGTGGACACTCTCTGTCTTGAAACATTTTGTGCCATGGAAAAACTTGTCCAACCACTTGACTGCTATGTCATTCAGAAAATTATTGACAGACTAAAAGGTGTTGTCTGTCAAACAAAGAGTTTTTTTTATGTGTTGTCTAGATTGCATGTCGCTTCATCTATGTGGTATTCCTTTATTCATTGTTACAATGAGAAATTCCCCATTAACTGCTTGAAATCCTGGGCACAAGCACAAAAAAAATACTGCACCTTAAGATAACTGCCTCTTGCAGACAACTTATTGTCTCTGGATTATAAACATCTTTAAAGGGGTTTTAAAGTACTCTAATAAATGCAGCTGAGAAAAAATAATGTATATTAGATTCTATCCAAAAATTTTGCCTAAAACACATTCAAATTTATACACAAATGACATCTGCAGAAGCCCCTGTGTTTAAAATGCCTTAAATATGAGAATATGGTTGCACTCTTGACCTCTTCTCCACCCTCTCAGTCAAAGTACTCAACCCTCTTCAGCCTTTCTCGCCCCTTAACCAACCACTGAGCGGGGTGCAGGGCCATAGTTCAATATCTGGGGTTTCCCCTTTCAGAGGCTTGATAACAAGGACAGAGGCGGTTTTGACAGTGACCGTCTTGTACGCACGGCCAAACACACACAAGCACCCATGCATGCTGGTGGACGTCTGAAAGGGAACAATGTTCGCTCGGGTTTGAAGTCAACCCCATGGGGTCAAAACTCTTTAGCGGTAAGAGAGCCTTCTCATGTCTTTTACTGGTTTTCCTTTCAAGGCTAATTTGAAACCCATAAAGTTTCTGATTGTTCAACTCGATATATCTTAATTTTTCAGATGAAACAATACATTTAATCTTCCCAGCAAGAATAAAAAGCGGTGACAATGACACACAATCCCTCCTTTCTTTTTTTTTTTTTCTTTTTTTTTTTTCCTTTGTTGGGTGGCATGGTTGGGATATCTGAGTGTTCAGCGCTAGGGGCTCTGACAATGATACGGTTCAGGTCGAGGGGAAGCCATGAAAGGGAAGACGCGCACAAAACCAGAAAGACTGTGCAGAAACACGTCCAAGACATTATGATAAGACTTATATATTCGTAAACAAGAAAGTCAGAGAAGTGTTGCGATACCAGAGCAGAGGGAGTCTGCTGAATGCAGGGTGTGGCTGGCAGCTACTAGGGTGATGGGATATCACAGTCGCCCGTTTTGACAGTTTTCTTTGCTTTCTTCACATTGTCCGCCAATGACAAGTAGCAGAACTAAATAAATTCCTGACTCCACCAGACCATCAAACTTCTTTTCTTGTACGTGCTTGCGTGTGAAAATAAACTTGTTTTTAGGCACGCGTAATTTTACAAATTCAACTCTCAGGAGTTAAACGGCGTGGGAATTTTATCAAAGTGTTTGAGAATCGGTTTTATTGACTTTCACTCCTTCGAAATGTTAGTGGTTAATTACTTATATTCAAACTTTTGCAGAAGGTTATCTCAAGGAAGTTGTCAGAAGGGACCCTATAGCGACAGGACTGGTTAAAAGCATTTGCGCGTCAGAAAGAGTCGCACAGAGGAAGGAGTGAAATGAAAGGAATACATGAATGACACCAGCACTAGGACCTGCAGGGAGGAGACTCTCACTAAAGATCACCACAGACTGTGGGAGGCACACACAGACTGAAGTGGATGGCCCAAGACCTGGATGCAGAAGCGGGATTTTGATTTTGGGATAATTCTTCTGCAGCTCTGGGGGGGAAAAAAGTGAAGAGGAATATAACTGACTTACTTTTCAACTTTTATCCAACAGTGGAGAGAGGAGAAGGAGCATTATTGACGTGGTGAGTTTTGCTCTTCTGATTTGGGAGCTGAGGTAAAACCTGAGGAGCGTGCATGGCGTGTATTTTTAAAGACTCTTTTCCTTTTTTTTTCTTTTCCTCCTTTACCTGCTTCTTAGTGAGAGTGAAGCCCTCTTGGTAAGGCTGAGGTTAAGCAGCAGGCAGTTAGTCCTGCTTGCTGGGGAGAAAATTCCAGCTGGAAACAGCACACAGGAGGTGCCATAAAAAACAAAACAAAAAAGTTTTACAAGATAACACTGCTAATGTTTGTGGTGCCATGTGCTGTCAGCAATTTTGCGTCACACACAATCATTTTCTGGGTTTATTTAGAGGGCGAGAGGGGAGGACCGGGTCGAGCTTCAGCAGAGCAGAGAGAACAGAAATGAAGATTAGAGAAGAAAAAGAAAAGCAAAAAAAAACAAAAAAAAAAAAAACGGGGTTCTCCAAACTTCAATGGGAAGTCATTTACTGCTCAGTAAACTCCTGGGACATCAGGTTACCTTGTCCCCCCACCCCTCCCTACCTCTTTTTTTTTCTATCTGTCTTTCTTTCCCACTCATGTTACACAACCCTCAAAAGACTTGTAGATTCTGATGAGCTCCAGTGTCTAACATGAAGTTACGGAGGTTATCTGAGGGAGGAGCCTGGTGCTTGTATGGGCGTGCCTTTGAACTTTTTTATTATTATTATTCTACAGTTTTTCTATATCCAGAGTTGTATTTTTAAGTTTCAAGGCAAGTTTTGTGAATTTAACACAGACTCTACGCCTGCCACTCCTACATGGAATTCTTTCCGGGCTTTGACAAAGCAGGAATGTCATGACGAACAAACATTTACTCACACAAACCAACATTAGACATCGATTTAGCCGTAACCCGAAAGGTGAAGTTGATTTTGTTTTGAATTAAATATCAACATCAAAAAACAAATGTGATACTAAAAAAAAAAAAAAAAAAAAAAAGGATTTTTTTCTTTTTTTTTTCCCCAAAATAAATTTTTTTTGTGCTC
>NW_015114107.1:108482-117291 GCF_001443285.1 Poecilia latipinna
TAAATAAAAAATAAACATAAAAAAAAAAAATTAAAACAAAAAAAAAAAAAAAAAAAAAATGTGATTTCATCTCTTATTTTTGCACTAACATCAATGTATCTGTGCTGCTATTTTCCTGGGTAATTATGCATCAAACTTGCGTATCAAAGATAAAACTGTGGAAGGTAAAAAAAATAATAATAATCCTAAGTGATTTTTGTGGCTGGTGTGAACCAACATGGAAGCTGACAAGTTTTCAATGACTTCTTTTTAGGACACAAAAGGCAAAACTCCCATGGTGGTGGTTCATCAAACCTCCCCTCGGGTTCATGTTGCTTTTGTTGTTGCAACTGCACATTCAAAATTAACTTTCTAAAGAGTCCTAATTCGTTTTCTTGCTCTGTGAAATAAAAATAAAAAGAGATAATTTCTGCTTGAGAAAAAGTTTGTTATTCTGTCAAATTTGTTGCTTAGTGAAAAGAGGTGAACTAAAAATCTCCTAGATCTTCACTGATTCCATACATGTGCTCTAATCAATCTGTTAACTGTGTGTCATGGCTGTGGCCTGCTGGCATAAAACTATGTTTCATTTATGAATAAGTATGAAATTTATTCTTTCAAATTGTTTGACTTTACAACAGATTTGCACCAATTTGTCACGGACTAAGAAGCGAACCCGGTGCTAAAAACAGCTTAAGGCATATGAACTCATGTTTCTATGTGTATGGAGGGCAGATGGACAGTGCTGTTTTCCCCTTCAGACAAAGATGTCTGTGATTATTCATGACCCTCTCAGGTTTCCCTTTGAAGTTGAGTTACTGCTTTCTCTCTGTTAGCACCAGTGTATTCCTGTGTGCATTGTTTATGTGTGTATTTCTGTGCAATTTGTGTGAATGTGGACTATATGTTGAAGAGGGAGCAAGAGCCACAGTGAACTCTGAAGAGACTTGTACACCATTCTGAATGTCTTGCATGTTAGCGCAAACTATGATGTATGTCGGGTTAGCCAGAGGTTGAAACATGCTACACTATTTACACGTTTGCGGAAAATAACCACTTGTTATTAACGGTCATATCGGGTGTTCATCAGTTTTAAGTTGAACCATTTTTAAATTTGAACTGTTATGAAGCTATATGTGTTACTTGGAGGACGGTAAGATATAAAACAGGCATAATGATGATGACTTGACTAGATAAAAAGCATAATATTGCTAATATAACATAATATAATAGCTTTATCATGTTGAAGCCTGACACAGAAAACTCACAAATCTGATTAGGGAAAGGACACTTTGTCTTGAGAACTGGAGTTGAAGATTCCTTCATCTTTTACGCTGGTTGTGTTTTCATCCAAATATTGATTGAACAAAACAGTGACAACTGTGTTGTTACAAGCTACATATGTCATCTGTCAATGTTCCCAACCTTTCAGTTTCACATTCTACAAAAATAATCTAAAATCTGATGTGACAAATACTTTATGGTAAACAGGAAAGAATAGATACATGGATTTGTTTTTTTTTATCACCTGAATGGAAAAATACATATGTAGTTATTATCTGCATACCACACCATGCATATTACCATTCTGCAACAAATGCATCTAAAATGTCATTGATGAAAATGTTAGTTATAATTTTAACTACTAATGTATTTTTCCAGTTGTCATTTGTAGCTTAATATTGGACTTTAAGTAAATAGATTACAATACACTTGTAAATTGTTGTAACTATGGGTAATAAATAACCAACTAAATAAATAAATGATATGTCAGCAGGTAAAAGCGTAATTCTTTTCCACATATGAGTGCATTTCTTTTTAAAATTCAACTGAAATTGTGATTCAAAGACTTGCAGGAATCTCATCTGTGTTTTCAATTATATCCTAACTGACTTTTTTCACATTTGGAAAAACAAGTGATGTTGTCAGTCTAAGAGCAGTTGCCTTCTGCTTGATTTTGCTACCTATAATGCAAGTTTTAGAAAAACTGAAATAACTGCCTAATTTTAACCTCACGTGTGTGGCTTCAGCAGTGGCTATGCGATAAATGAATAATTTTAAAGAGATTGAATTGGAATTACAAAGATTTTGTGTCTTAAGCTGATGATATATTTTTTGCAGATTTTGATTTTTCTTTAATAAATGTAGTATAAGAAAATATAAAGACAGACATCCACGTATTTGTATA
Organism: Poecilia latipinna; assembly: GCF_001443285.1. Taxonomy (NCBI): domain Eukaryota; kingdom Metazoa; phylum Chordata; class Actinopteri; order Cyprinodontiformes; family Poeciliidae; genus Poecilia; species Poecilia latipinna. The sequence continues at coordinate 110,650 of NW_015114107.1, forward strand.
GCCTTCATGGCCAAAGCTGTCAGGGCACGGCAGAGAGGGAAAGATCTGAGGTCGTGTTTTAAAAGTTATCTACCATTCTGTAAATTTCATTGATATGGTGGCAGTAGAAAACTATGTTAAGGCCCTTCTTACATGCCAAACAAAACAAAAACTGATCTATACATAATTCTGCCTTCCTAACATTTGCTTAATGTCTTGCGCTTCCTCTCAATCTGAAATAACCACCAAAGTATTTCCACGCTTCATAGACAGTTGACCGTTTCCTTTTAAGGCACTTAAACTTTATTTTAACACAACTCACTAATACCGCAAACACAAGACTTCCTTATGCTGGACGTGACACTTTTTCCACTGATCAGAGGTAATGAAACTGATTTAGCTACTGGGACGGTGAACGAGTGACTTGAGAAGCAGATGTGAAAACTTTGTGGAAGGCAGAGTAACTGGGAAGAAACCTGAGCAGGGAAACTGAGGGAAGGAGATAAATTAACACAGAAACTAACAATAGATGGAGCCAAGCAAGCGACCAAAGGATCTTATGAACCAAAAGCTAAAAAACTAACACTAAAATAAATATCTAAAGCAATACACAAAATCAGAACACAAGAAATTGACCACAAACACAAGCCAAAATCTAAGCCAATTGAAAAGCAAAAGCACATTCCTTGCCATTTTCTTTATTTTCCTTCATTATAATCTTCTCACTGTTTTCTGTTAGCTTAAGAATCTCATAAAGCAAAAACTTTAATCTGCTGTTGGAGTCGAGGAGAGTTAGAGTAAAGCTGCTGACAGGTATCATTGGCACACCTGGTGTGAATGCCTGTCACTTAAAATATAACAGAAAACAAAACGGCAAGCAATCCGTTGCAGCTGCATTCTCCCTCAGCAATTTCCATCTGAATACAAATTCTCCAAATGCATAAAAGATGTTTGTTTTATTTATATATATATATATATATATATATATATATATATATATATATATATATATATATATATATATATATTTCATTGTTTTGTCTTCACTTCACTTCTTTTATTTTAAGATGATGATGATGTTAGGTAAATGACATTTTGCAAGCAAAACATTTTCACACTGACCAAACTCAGATTGCACAAAAGTTTACTCTGCAAGCAAAACATGCAATTAAGCAAGTGGAATCTCTCCATCACCCTTCCTGTAGGAAAAAAAAAAGAAGAAGAAAAAAAGATGTTTGAACATATACAGGAAAGGATCTATTTACAAGAGGTAAGGAGGTGATCATTCATGGCTCATAATGTAAATTGAGCATGGTTCTCATTTCATTCAGCACTAGGGTTTAAAGGCATCTGGTGGAAAGCAGCCAATTGTAAGATCTGTCTGGAATCAGTGGGAGGGCAAAAGGTCAGAGTTCGTCCTTGGGATTTCACGTCTGAGCCTATGGAGGAAAATAGGCATCTGGTAGTCATGGAAGGTCAGAATTTAAAACCATAAACACAGGAGCTTAGAGCAGAGACCAGGGCAGAGAATGGGAAATGTGGCCGGCCTTAAAGCTTGAGAAGTGGTTCTTCCTGTGATTGTTTTGTGCATTTTTAATATGTTCTTTTCACTTGTTATGTACAAGCAAGTTGTGCTTCATTATCTATTGTGCTATGTGAAAAATGTATTTATTTTTGTCGTTTCTTCTATTGTAATTGTTGTTATAGTGGCTTCATTTTACATTTTCTCACGAAGTCTAAAAGCGAGGTTGCTTAAGAACAGCACCCGATGTTGTTTGACATTTAGATCTTCTTGAGTTTAGACAGACAAGTTGTCTCACATGTGTCGTTTCTTCATCCGGACCAGTTTTTCTGCCTCTTCCTACTATACAATAGGTCAAACCATCATACTCCCATGTTTGGATTTTTCCAAACAGAAAATTGAACCCAGGGCTGTTGCTGTGTGAGTCAGCGTTTGACTATTGGCGCTCTTATTTTTGACAGGTGCTGCGTTTAGGTTTTCTGTCTTCCTCCGTGCGATACTTTTCTTGTGTTTGTGAGCACAGTATATATGCTTCAAAAAGTGACACCTAAGTGTGCAGACATGTCTGTACATTCTGCATTAAATGCCTCTCTGGTGCTTAGCTACGAGTCGCTGTCTCTTCATGCATGTGCAAACACAGTAGCTGATAAATCACCAAATCGCTGAGACCTTTTTCAGAGCAAGAATAACTTTGTCATGGTGCTAATCTGTTGACTTAGTGCACGTCTTCTGTTTTGAATTGTTTCGCTGCAACTCTTTTGATATCTGCGCGTCTGTGTGTGTGTACATTTGGATTGTTTTGATGACACCGTTTTTCTTCTCCCTCTTCCTTGCCCTTTATCCCAAATGGTAGTTTGGCTGCAGCTTGTCTGGACATGACAAGAACCTCCACCTTGTTGCCATCATCATGGTAAAATATTTCCTTATTTTATGGTGTTGATTAAGAAGCAAGCAACGTTTTAGGCTTTTAAAAACATGCTCTACAGTGAGATGTCAGAAGTCAAATGAAACAGGCATGTTATTATTTTTTTTAGCAGTTCTGTGAATTATGCATGTGTGTGTGTGTGTGTATATATATATATATATATATATATATATATATATATTTATATATATATATATATACATACACACACACACACACACACACACACACTTTTACTTGTGTTGGATGTGTATTAAATGCATGCACACACCTTAGCCCCAAGGACCAAAGCGAAGCCACTCACTGTGCACTTATTTGGATTGTTCCGATGGGAGAATGCACAGAATGCAGAGGGATGAGCCACTGGCTAGTTGCTACAGACTGCTCTCAGCCAGCAGACAGAATTAAAATGCCGTCCTTGCTTACATCTGTGTTAGCCAGAGAGGATCCCTAAATCACTATGACTTCAAGGACTTTATAACTGCTTTTCTTGGCCTTCATCTTCAAATTTTCTAATAGGACTGTCATCTAAAATTCGAGTATTCGTGCCGTTTGATTAAGATGTTTCACCAAACACGAAGGTATTTTGAGGAGACTTGATTTTATCAGAGATTACACGCACAACCAGAAAACACAAGCAGCTGAACTGGAAAGCAGGCACTTTATCTCTTTCACCAGAGATCTGTTCACACACTTAACATGGCATGCTGCTTGCAGACAGAGGATGGACCTGGGAGGTCCCACACAGACAGGTGGTTGACATCAGCTGGAGCGGAGGGAGGGAGCGAGGGCAGAGAGACACAGAAGCACAGAGAGAGAGAGTGATGACAGAGTGATGTAGAGACCACACAGAACAGAAAATGGTGGGGTCAAGTCTTTAGTAAGCATGACGGCAAACTGACAAACACCGGGAGTAACATTAGACTTTTTTTTTTTTTTTCCTAGCTCGGTTTGTTGTCTACAGAATGCACAGCAGTCTTGCATGTGAAACTCGTAATACCAGAAAGTAGAGGTAAATTTATGCTTTATCTTGTTCTCCAATAACATTTAGAAGGGTGTCGTTTTAAACGTAATAAAATATCTGGTTAAAAATAACACACACAAAAAACGTGTGATACTAACAAAAACATACATGGTTTACTAGAGTAATTAGATTCACATTATTTATTTTTATTTGCTACGAGAGTAGTCCCTTGCGATTCAAAAAACACATCTTGAAACTCTAATAATATAACCCAGTGCCATTAATCATCAACAAATAATTTACTGTCGTGGCAATGATATTTTAAATTTAAAGATAATTAAAAACGCTTTCTAAATTGAGTGAAATAAAGGGCGAGAGACTGAATATCACTAAGTGGCAATAATTAATTTCAATAGATACTTTTTTAGTAAGACTCCAACCAAAAATTTAAAGATTATTGTTTTTACCATTTAGTTGAAATTGCAAACAGGTTTATATAAAACCAGAAGGACCATTCAAACAATGCACAGTTTGCATATCCTTATTTCTGATGCAACATATACATATTTTTGTCTACAGGGCCACACCCATGCTTGTGGCACCAGGACAGCAGCGCAGCTGGAAAAGGGCACGATGGAAAATTTTTGGCGGCTGAGCAAGCACATCAGTATCTTTACGCCCACGTCTGAAAACATGCAAATTTTACCCGACAACTTGCTTCTGATTGATTCTCTGTTTTGTTTACTATCCCGCACAATCACAGGTGCCATAGAAATGTATGTGCTTACATGTCGACGGTTGTGAGGTCATTAAAGCGCAGATTCGTAGGAAAATGAGTCAAGGTCGACTCAGGCTGGTTAGCCGTGTGACTCACCCTTAGTCAGCGATTTATATTCAAAACACAGCTAAGATTTATTTCATGTAGTTACTGTTGTTCAGTTTCTCCATTGGAATTAATAATATACCAACCTCTTCCACACTGTAGTGATTCTGATATTAAGCTAGACTTAAATCAAAGTATTTATCTACTAATGTCACAAAAAAGGTTGGTGGTTTCGAGGTGTGTGTGTGTGGGGGGAGGGGGGGGGGCACCCGAATGTGAGCAAAGGGAGGCAGAAGTGGAGAAAAAAAAGACATCTCACAAAACCAAAGTCCAAGGTTCAAAATTTCAAACACAAAATAAATCCCAAAACAAAGTAGAAATATGGAGGGAAGAATTACACAGGGCACACTGGGGTAGTTTCAAGTAGAGTACAACAGCTAAGCCAACAAAGAACAATGAAAAACGGTCATCTGATGTACTGAGTGATGACTGGAGAATGACATTGAATGCAGGTGAGTTAATCAGGGGATTAGGAACAGCTGTGAAAGACAGCAAACAGGCAGACTGAGGAGAAGATGAATAATTAACACAGAGGAAGCTGAACTAGACACATGGAAAAAATGCAAACAATGGGGCAAAAGCACAAAGAAAAGAATAGGATAAACCAGGTAGCTAAATACAGAGGAATTAACTAATATGTCATAGCCCTAATGGAAATAAACATAAAAAACCCCAACATTTTCTTACAGTAATAAACTCAGAAATAATTAGAGTGGAACACAAAAGAAAAAAAAAATCTGTCAATAGTTTCTTGAGAAGAAACATTGTGCTGAACCTCTACCTGGCCTCTATCCATGAGTGATTTTTAACTCCCCAGAAGGACCATTAGCTCAGCTCTTGGATTCAAGTTAACCTAAAATTTTGTCCATTGTTTTTTGCTTCCTCACACTTTAATCTACTTTTTTTATACTCCCAACACAATATTACATTCCCCTTCTCTAGCCTCCCTAACAACTCGGTTCCCCCCAAGCCTTCATGTATCCGACTCCTTTCTCTCCGTTTTTCCATCTTTGCCTTTGTCCTTGTCCGTGGCCAAACAAGCATTCTTGCATCTGGCCCTCCTCTCTAGTCAATGCTGTGGGATTTTAGATTCTCTCCAGGAAGGGGGAGTTACAGCCGTAGCTATGCTAAAGGATTAACCACTTGTCATGAGAAGATTGCTGAATGTCAAGGTCATAAAAGCTAGGGTTCTGGAAAACATGTTAATCATGTTGTTCATTCTGCCTTCAAGGCCTTAAAGACTGGACTCCCACGTCCACTGGTCCACTTCAGGGAGAGGGTGGGTTTTACTGGGGCTGGACCCAATTACAGCGAGGAGAGGAGAGAGCAAAGCCTTTCCTCAATACAACTGGGATGCTCTGCCTCCAGAGGTTGGTGTCAGCTAGTAGCATTTATTTAGTTTCATTTATTTGAGTACAACTAGTGTAGTTGCACTAGGCCAATATTTTGGATCTTTAACAAAGTAAATTTATTCTGAAGTATTGCAACTCAATTTGCACCTGACTTTATTTTATTTCTGTCAGATGATATCCCTTTATATGTTAAATCAGATGCTGTGATTTTACTTGAGTAGCCTTTTAAGCAAATACTTTTTTTACTCTTTTTACTTTTACTTGAGTAAGAATGTAGCGACGTAGCGCTGCTCTGGCTTGAGTACAATTTTGGAGTACTCCGGTCCTGGAATATGGACAACCTTTGGTTACTCAATTGCTCATATTTACATTTCCTACCCCAAGTGATACAACTATTATCTTTTCGGGGGGGTTTTCTACCCAAACTATTTTACTAAATCTTTAAGTGAATTAATTTCTTGCAATGCAAAAAAAGTAAATCAAATCTTTATTAGATTATAATAATTTTTTGACTTGAATGAAAAAGAAACACTTCAGGAAAAAAAAAGAAGAAAGTATCTCTCGTTTTACTATATTCAAATGCATTTACTGCTGAAATGAAAGTCAGAAGAAAATGTTTGTTTTGGAGTTACTCATAGATGCCACAAAGTGATAGTGCTGTGTCTGTTTGGAATTCCCTTCAGGAATATCACAATGACTCAATCTTACTGTTAGTGATTCATACTTCAAAGTAGTGTAAGTGCCTTGAGGTATTGTTTTGGTGTGTCTACTTTAAGTCAATGTTGCTGTTTAAAAACCCACAACTCTGAAATAGAGACATCATTTCAAGAAATGATATCTAGGATTGTTTGCATTAAACTATAGATGAAAACCAGATTAGAAAAAAGCGTCAAGGCCCAGAAATACAGGGAATTCTGGGGGTTTTTTTTTTTTTTTTTTTTTTTTAATAAAATAAATTCCTTCTATTATAACTAGCACTAAAACAATATGAATATTAATAAATTAAATTCCGCAGTT
>NW_015114107.1:120353-146676 GCF_001443285.1 Poecilia latipinna
AAACCCAATTAAAAAAAATCGGCAAGGCCCAAAAAAAAAGGGAAACCTGGGGGTTTTTTTTTTTTTTTTTTTTTTTTAATAAAATAATCTCCTTCTGTTGTAACATGAGCCACAACACTTATGATGCTCTTCAATATAATCCCTGCGATTAGCTGTAGACAGGTGACTTGGTATCGAGGTCTTCCAAGGTTTTAAAAAGTTAGTTTTAAACTCCTAAAATGTTCTATTATTTTGTTATTCTTTGAGCTTTTATTCAAAGTTATATTGTGATAATCTGACACCAGCCCAGCTGTGAAATTATAGGACAGCATGAAGCTGCAAAATCTGTCACAAATTTATCATTATCACAAAATGACCAGATGCAATGTGCATGTTTTTAGTGTTAGCTAATTATTTAACCTTCCCTTGGTCCTAACTTGAAGCTCAGGAGGAATGCAGCAAATGTCACGGTCAGACAGCAGGGATGCTGGGGGAGTTTTCCCATCATGTCATCAGTTTCAGAAACCAGACATACACAAAAAACAAACTCGCAAAAGTGCATACGGGGTCAGAGCGAACCTACCAGACAGAATAAAAATCCTTGTGGGGACCCCGTCTCTTAAGATAGCAAGGGAGTTAAGTATTAACCTTCATTATGCCTATGCTATCTTTGGTGAAACATGTTAAACACAGCATAAACATTTTAGAAGGCAACTGGTAGCAAGTTGTTCTAGTCAATATGAAGCTACTTTAAAGTAGTTTAAATGCTAAAATAACGATACCCAAAAGCTCTTTTTATTAATGTTTAGTTTTCCAGAAGCTAGAACCAATTAATGCTGTTTTTTTATGAACCAAAAGAAGAAACAATATATTTTTTTATTGTTTATTGCAAGTCAAGTCACTATTGCAACATTCACTAATATCATTGCATATCACATGCTTTCCTGACACTGTGCAGCCCTAACACAGTTGTACCATATGACAGTAAACAACTCAGACACATGATATTTATGGCAATAAGTTTTTAAATTAACACAACACGCACCACACAGAGATGTAGATTTACTGCAGAAAGCTAATGGGTCAAAAAGAATCATTATCTGCATCATCATCTGCTGTTGTTTCAAACTCAAAAAAGTCATGTTTATTTTTGGTCCATATGGAAAAAGGTAATTTCCTTAGCACATATTTATGTGCATTAAAAGAGGAGTAAAGGCGTTTGTAGAGACACAAGTGTGTTTTCAACCACACAACTGTCTTAACTGAAGTTATCGGGGACATACTATATAGGATGTGAAGTCTTATCTCATATATAAGATGCTCTTCCAATAGGTCACTGTATAGCTGCTATGGCACAGTATGGTCATTTTCATCCAATTTCAGTTAAGTTCCTAATGGGAAGGAGACATGTAATCTAACCTTGACCAAAAAGACCCATGGATTTTTAAAACAATGATTGTGTAATTTTCCTCAGGGACAAGACAACGCTAACTCATCCCAGTGCTCTCCACCTGCACGTATAAACTTGCATGGTTCTGAAATCTGTTCTCTGTTAGACACAGAATCTGCTACTCAGGAAGTAACCTCTGACTTATAACTATGAGCCAGGCAAAAAGTGGGGATACAGATAAATGAAAGACCATCAGAAAAAAACTGAGTTGGATGATGACTTTTTTACAATCCCTCCTTTTGATTTTCCACACCATGTCTGTTCTGATTCTCTCAGGATGTCCCTCAAATATACTTTAGTTCATTTTTTTTTTCCACAGCTAGTAATCGAAACATCTGTGGGAACTGATAGTCTGTGTTTATTACAAACTTACTTACTTTCTTTTATTTTCGTTTAAAATTGGTTCATGAAGGATTTAATTTGCTCCAGAAGTTTATTTGCATAATAAGGCTGAATTATGAAGCACTCAGATAAAATCTCACACCTGCATACCTACCCGATTCATTTTTTTTTTTTGTTTTGTTTTACATTTAATTGAAATCTCCATTCAAGTGTTTAAAATGCTGTGCCTGTGGGCTACAAAGTTTAGGAATGTTGTAGAGCCCCACTCAATAAATCCATCAAGTTAATACAATTTGATGTGAAGAAGCGGCGTCACCTTTTTCCCCCCTTTGGAGCATTTTGACTCTGCAAGCCTTTGCAAATGTTTTTTGTACTGTGTGTTACATCATTTGACATTTTATTGGGGAATGAAGTGCTTTAGCAGGAAATGTATGTCTGTCACATTGGCACTGGTTGACTCATTCTTCCAGTATCCTGGACTTCAGGGCAGAAAATGTAATGTTTCCAGTATTTCTGATTCACGACAGCTCACTTGGGTCTCAAACCATATGCTTTTAAACATAAAAACATGGGGATGCACATTTTAAAATAAGGCATATCAAAAGTTCATTGAAATAGCTGTTCTTAACTCAGTCCAGAAGCCAAAGATTATAAGATCCTGAGCAAATATGTTTCACCTCAGTACATATTTTCTACAACAATGCTAATTTTTGTTTTTCCATTTGGGTCTCTACTGCTCTTAGAAACAATTCAAGCACTCAGAAAAAAACAAAAAAACAAAAAACAAAAAGAAAACACCCAGGCATTTTCCTGAGGGTGTTCTACATCCTTGCTCTAATCGGTGTAGGATGCATCTCCTGAGCTCTTTGTAGGAATTACTTCTCAGTGCAACTCAAAACCTAATGGAGAAATGTTGTGATGGTGTCCTGAAGGCAGAGTGTTAGATAGAGCAGGAGCTTCTTAAAGAGTCAAGGCCCAATTTCAAGGCATTTAATTGCATCGTCAAATTATGTTTCAAGTCATGTTTGATATATTCAGTGTTGTTGTTTTTTTCTTAATTATGCTCTAAAATGGCACTATGTGCATCCTAAATAGGACCTAAAGTAGTTGTATTTTTTGTCAGATTCACTTCCTGCACTTGAAGAGTAGCACCTTATGGTTATTTAGAGCTTTATATAAGTTTAGTTATTCTTCAGAACATGCTTATGCTGCTCAAAGTGTCACTGAAATGTGTTTCAGTGCTGTTTCAAAGAATAGGGAGTTTTGCTGTTGAGGTTCATACATTTAAATGTGATATTTCAACAAAACATTTCTACAGCACTATCTGATGAAATACAAGGCATCAGAAGTGTTTTCTAACATTGTGGATAGCTTGCAAAACTTTCTGAATGTCAAGAAATTTGATAAAAAAAACACTTATTAATTAGAGATTACAAATTAGCTTACCTTTTTATTGGCATTAAATTAAAGTTGACTTAAAATAATCACCATCTGAAGACAGCTATAGGGTATAAAAGTTTAAACATCCGTGGCATAACTTGAGTTTAAAACGTGCAGCTTGATTTAAAGTGAACAGATACCATCAGATTGCTGAGTTCTTTGTGTAAATTAAAAATAAACATATATTTTATGGAATGTCAATATTTTTTAAAGCTGTTTGGTTAAAACGGCACATTTTATTTAAATAAAATATATTCTTGTATATATGTGAATTACATCTTTTGGAGTTATTTGAGGTGGCTGACCCCATCCTGACATCACTTAAGAACACATTTATTTTGACATTGCGCGTTTCCATGACTACTTCTCACAAAGCACCTGAAGATGCTTTTGGAAACAATATGACATCATTTTACGTGACAAAAAACTAAATTTATGGCAGCACCTTGGTGCTTGAAAGATTTTGTGATTGCCTGCTTATCCAAGTGAGACTTTGTTTATTGTACAAACACTGAATAAATAATGATTACAATAATAACTTTTAATTTGAACTAGGAACTGTCATTTCTAATCAAACAAACCCCAAATGTCAATCCCGCTTATGGGAAGCAAGTTGACCTGGCAGCCATCCCACTCGATGATTATTTCCAGTGGTTGACAGCGAGAGGAAATGCACTACACTGAGCTGTTGAGAGACTCGGGAAAACTGTTTACCTTTCTCAGTTTTTTTTTTTTTCTCTGCTGTCCCGTCGCCATCCTCTTTGCTCTTCCTCCCTCCTCCTCTGCTGCTGTCACGCTCTCCCTCTCACCCGCTCATAATCTGATGCCGCTGTCATCGTGCTGACAGATGTGTGTGTTTGTTTGACCAAACTGCTGAAGCGACGCTCCTGCTCGTCTTTTAACAGGGACTTGTTACTAATGACTAATGCACGCCACAGATAGGACAAATCTGTCACTTACTGTAAACTAACCTCGCACTGATGGAAAGCAACGCTCGCCTTTCATGGTGTGGGCCACCTGCGTTTCCTTTGCTGTTCGCCTCAGCCAAATGTAATTACGTGGCATGTCACTGGCACATTATATAAGTAGATCTTTTTTTTTTGTTGACTCGCTGACAAAACAAAGCCATGCTACAAGAATCTGTTGTGAGTACCAGTAACCGTATGGCTCCAAAGGCACCGGCTAAGAGAAATGTCTCCGTCAGAAGTGTTTCCGTCTCCTACAGGACTTTTTTTATTATTATAATAGCCTTGCAGCTGAGTAATCTGTGATTTTTCTCTGCTTATACACATTTTGTTCATTCAAACAACCTCTCTCTGCCTAAACAATCGCTTCTTCCTCCATGGGGTGCCTTGCCATGCTCATGCTGTCACCGCATACGATGGGGAGAAACTCCACAACAGAAAACGGTTCTGATTAATTGGGAAAAAAGGGAACCTCCTCTCTTTCCAGTAAACTACGCAGGGCTGCTTCTGCCACATATCAATTCTCTTTGGAGGGTCCTGCTTATTGTATGATTCATAACAACTTATTAAACAATTGCTTTGTTTACATGACTGTGTGAAAACGTGAATCACACTCAGTCTGTTGTTCCTGTTGCTGTGAGGGTTTTGGAATTCCTTCGTCATTATTTGGACACAAAATCATCTCCTTCCAGCGGTCCAACTCTTTCAAGACGTATCTCATTGTGTTGTGTATTAAAGAGTGATGCCTATGCACCAAATAAAAATAGGTTTACTTGTGGCTACGGGAAGGAGATGTTGCACTCTGCAAAACGTTTTCCTCCACATTGCTATAGTGTGTAAATCTGTTGCTTTTGGAAAACCGATGTGAACCCTGACAACAGCGGATACAATCTCAGATGAACCGTCATACGCATCGGTCTGAGCATTAGCAGGAGAGACCATAAGCACTCATCATCTGTTTCACCTTCTAAACATTTTAAATGTTTAGAAGACTACTCTTTATGTTAGATAGTTGCGTCAGCTGACAAAAGCTTGGAGGGTTTTGTTTGTACATGTTGCTCTTAAGGTCTGACCACAAAATTTGAATCAGATGCAAATCTTAACTCTTTTTGGCCAATGCGACACATGGTTTTATTTTGTTTGCTCTGCTCTGGATGTTTATGCTGCTAAGTGACCCGTTTTCAACAGCCAGACTGATTACTTGACTACGCAGAGCGTAGTGGATCAAGTGAAGAAATAGTTGACGTCCGGTCACCGTTCGTGGAAAACAAATGTTTCCACAAACGCATAATTGCACAGGAACTCACCTGAATGTTTTCCTGCACTAAAAAAACAACAAAAAAACAAAAAACATTTCATGCATGCAGAGATTAGCCCTTACAACAAATTAATTAGACACTTTAAATTAAAAACAAGAATAGTCTCTTCTTAAACCAGCATTCTTAGAGATTTTGAGGCAAATGCTAAGGTAATCCTATAACTCAGAAGTGTTCTCTAAAACTCTCTGACCCCTGTGCTCCTGGGAACAAGTGTTTACTCTGCCTCCACCAATATTAAACAAAAGCCACATATTTTCAACATTAAGATCCTACAGGCTCACCTCGGGCCCGGCTGCCCGTCAACCTGGATCAGTCAGCTTGTCCCATGTTTGGACCACCTCCGGATGTGTATATGCGAAGCCAAGTGTGTTTGATTGTGTTTATTGAAGTCAAAAGATATCCCTGTTCTATCAGTTTGTCAAAACAATAGCTATCTGCATGGCCAAAGATTACGTGCTTGTTTTGGAGATGCAATGCGAACTGACCTTCCACCAGAGTTTCCGTATACATTCAAGCTGCTTAAGGCAGTGAAAGAGTGGGAAAGAATTTGGATGTAGAATCCTCACATTTTATAGTTGTTCTTAAGTAAAACACAACAGAACATCACCAAGGGAGAGCAACAAGAAGTAAAAGACTGAAACCACCGTAAAAAGTTTTCACCACTAATTATTATTACATTGGATTAAGAAGCTCATTTCCCTTCATCATGTAAGTAGGGCAAGAAATGAACTAAAAGTCAAGCATAGTTCATATTTGTCCTGTTGTTTTACAAAGTTCGCTATTCATAGGCAGCTATATACAGTAAATAGTACAATTTTCCAAGTTGCAGTCAAAAGCTTCAAATGGATTTTATTGGGGTTTCACGTAAAAGACCAATGCACAACAACAGACAATTATGAAGAGGAAGGAAAACCATACATGGTTTTGACATTAGTTAGTGTTTACAAATTAACTTAAAAAGCCGGTTCTTTGGACGCCCAAATGTCTCCTCAGATTTTATTGCATAAAAAGTATGTTTGAAATAAATTACCAATGAAAAAATAATAATTATATCAAATGTTTATTTATATGGGACAGCCAAAAAGAAGCATCAGCTTCTATAAAATGAGAAGAGCAGAGTGCTACAAAACAAATAAAAAAATGCAACTAAAAGTAAAGACATCTGAAGTATATGAAAGGGTTAAATCACACATTGCGTTTACTGTTCACAATCTTCAATGTTAAATTTTTATTTTGCACAGGCTACAGTCGGCCTTTTAGCTGTCTATCACATTAAAATCTGTCCCGACTTTGTGCAGATTTATTTTGAGTGTTTTCTCCCAGATTTGTCTAAAGGTTGAGTTATAGTGGGGCTTTTGAAAGGGCACCCATCATTATGTTTTAAACTTTTGCAGTCGTGCATGCTAATCACTTTTCAACACCTTTAAGGAGTAAGCACTGTCCTGAACGGTTCAAACTCGGTCCACATGCTAAGAGATACAGTGATGCCACACTGGCAGGATGTGGGGAATAGTGTGTGTGTGAGAGGGTTGGGGCAAAGGTCAAACTTCCTGGGTAAGTCTTGGAACCCATAGGCAACTGCTTGCAGTTCTACATGCATTTGTGGTTGTAATGTGACAATATCTGGTCCAAGTTGCATTGATACTTTTGGAAGCTGTGTCTTAACTGCCTTGCACATTGCCAAATGTGGAAATTGTAGTTTGAAGAAAAAATATAATTATAGCCTTTTACAATATTAGCTTGTGGGAAAATACCTGAGCATGGAATTAAAATGCCAAATTTCTCCTCCATAGTCCAGTTAAGATTTCCAAAGGGAACTGAGCCAATTATATTTTTGATAAGCCTCAGCTGCCTGTCTTTGTAAGCTGGTGGACACAAAGCAGGCAGTACTGACACATAATGGATCTTGCTAAGTTGTAGACGAAAAAATTTCAGAGGACCTCTGTGCCTCAGAAGGTAAAATTAAAAACAGAAGCCACTGTGTTTTGTTAAGAAATATACCATCGACCACTAACTGCTTTCTGAGCTTTGCTATGTCCAACCAGAAGGCTGCAAACTTCACAAGGCAATAACATTAAACTTGAAGAGGTAAATATTTGCAGCACCCATAAACTTTGTGGTATTTCAACACTGAGACTATAACAGTGAGATGGATGCAGCAAAGCATTGTTGATGAGTAGTAACTGGTCAGGTTTAACTCACCTTAGTGGCCTCTTGAATATTTGCACTATTGAAAGACATATTCTTATACATTAAGGCATCTAAATATGCAAATTATTCTTACAAACACACTCATATGCATTCATGCACATGGATGGGATGTATTTTGAAGTTGGTATGGCAACATTTCTATGCACGTATTCACATCCTTTGAGTGGTGCATGTTTGACGGCTGTATATAGCTTTTAACGATGTGTGAGATGCCCCCAAATACCAATGAGTCACAAGTCTTAACTTTGAAAGTTTTAAATGGTGAGTGTATGCATTTAGACTGTGAAAGCTATACCTTTAATTTAACTTTTTATACAATCTACATTGTATCAGGCTAATAGATGACAGCTTGATATTTTGAGACATTAAAAACCAATAACTTTGTTATTTATCCAATGGTAAATTTGGCTTCCAAAGGAAAAAATAAATAAATACAATATCAACCTAAAAGACTACTGATAGCTACTTGTTTTAGTAAAATTATATTTCTTCTAGCCTTTATTTTGTGTGTGTGTGTATCACAGAGATACGGTTCAAAGGGTCCAGGTGGCAGGCATGAGGGCCCCAGTCTTCGTTGGAGTTTGGCTCTAGAGTCCACAGGAGCTTCTTCAATTGGACACATTTCACAGGTACATATAGACCTTTGCAAAGCAACAACAAAAAAAAGATGCGCAAGAAAGGCAAGACCGGAACTGTTGTGGTCAGTCCTTTTCTGAGTTATGTGTTTATATAAATATTCTAGATAAGTGCCTTGCAAAAGCATTCACACCCCTGGATCTTTTTTTATATATACAGTATATTTTTCATGTTACAACCACAAACTTTATTTTATTTCTCATGATAGATGAACACGAAGAGCTGCACCACTAGGAAGAGGGAAAATCGTGTTTTTCCAATTTGTTTTTACAAGACAAAGTCTGAAAAGTGTGGAACTTTTAGAAGGATTCATCTCCTCTAAATGGCTTCTGACAAACTCCAAACAGGACTGCTCTTTCAGAGTTATTTCACATGAAGATCTTATATGTGGAGCGCAAAACTAATAGTTCTCCTGTCTACAGATTCTTCCATAAGCCGTCGCTCTCTGGACGTCCTCCAGAATTACATTGGGCCTCTTGGCTCCTTGCCTGACCTGCCAGTTTAAGTGGATGCTAATGTCTTTGTAGGTGTGAATCTGTCAAAATCTTCTCAATTTAAATAATTTTATCTCTGACATGTATAGTGTGTTCCTTGGTGTTTAAAGTTATTTAACAATCCTATGGGTGTCAGGGTACTTGCTTGTTTGGGATTTGGCTTTTGTATTTTTGAAATATTTTCTGGTGTTTTATTGATGTTTTAGAAGTTGGGCCAGGTTTCCATGATTCGAGTACACAAACTGAAGCAAAGCATTACATCACAACATGAGCGGAACAGGTGCTGGAATGGTCCTGTCATAGTGTGAATGGCTCACGTCCTGAGTCAAGCTGGAAATTGTGTATCGTGCTGGAGGGGGAGTCGTTTCCCTTTGTACAAACCGTGTGATCCAAAACTGATCTTGTGAGTGGGTCATTTTAATTCACTGATTCTAGATTTAAAACACTAAAATGAATGGCCCTCCCCATGATTATTGTTTGATATTTAGTTTATTCTTGTGTTCTCCTCTTTGTGCGTTTGGATTTAGTTATTTTAGACCTGTCTTAATTTTTCCCCCTTTGTTTTTTAGTTCGTTTGAGTTTTAGTCACTACCATCTACCGAGACCGTCTGGGATGACTCCTACCACCGTCACCCCAGACGGTTTCAGTAATTGTGTCTATCGGCAAGACGCTACACCCGCCCGGCCTGCTGGCGGTCAGAGGGTGCCATTTACCGTTTAGTTCAACTCCCTTTGTGTTCGTCTTCCTCTCTTCCTCAGTTTCCATTTTTCTCCCTGCCACAGCTGTACCACATTTTCTCTGATTAGCTTCTTTGTTATTTCCTCAACATTCAAGCTACTGGTTTTTGTTTGTTTCTTGCTGGATTCTTTCCTTAGACAGTCCGTCACACTCATGCCAGTTCCATGTGCTTTCCCCTTAGTGACTACTCTATAAGTCTGTATTTTTATCATTCAAGAAACTCTCCAAACTTTTGCCTCTGGTTCTGCCTGCATTTTGGTCCAACTAGAACCCAAATACAACGATGCCTTCACGGAACACCTGTTTTAATACTGACGATAAAGTTAGTTATATTTATTAAATGAGTAACTTGTGAAGGATATTCTTTGAACTTGACTTTTTTTAGGGTTATCAAAGTCTATCAAAAAATTATCAATGAAATACATTACAGTGGTAATAGTGCTAATTAAGATGATGTTTCTGTTTTTGACCCAGGACGTGTGCCCATGAGGTCATCACTACTGGTTCTGCTCCTCCTGATCGGCGTCCAGGCTGTACTGAACATGGGAGGTGGTTTGGCCCGGAACCCTGGAGCAGCCAATCACAGAGCAGGGCAGCAGGAGACAGCAGCAGCCAGGGGACAGCTTTCTCAGGACCAAACTTCATATCAGCAACACAGGACCACCCATCTTAGAACCAAGAGGACACACAGTGCAACCTCAAACATGCACAACAGAAGCCCTGTCATTGGGGACTCTCCAGCAGGTTCCTCTCCAGACCCCTCCAGCCCGGTGGTGGACCCGAAGCTCTTCTCTAAGAGACATTACCGCCCCTCGCCTCGTGTCGTCTTTAGCGAGGTAATCCCTTCGCATGACGTTCTGGATGGTGAGGGTTATGACTTTGAAAGGGTGAGGGGGCTGAGGGTGAGGCGCAAAGCAGGATCACACACCATGCATCGAGGAGAGTACTCCGTGTGTGACAGTATAAATACCTGGGTGAACAAGACGCGAGCCACAGACATGTCTGGAAATGAAGTGACAGTACTCTCCCACGTTACAGTCAACAACAAGGTAAAGAAACAGCTTTTTTATGAGACCACCTGTAGATCCCCGACGCACAGGAGTTCTGGAACCGTAATCGGAGGACGATCTGGAGTACGAGGTGGAAAGCAAGGCTCCAAGTCAGGCAACTCGGGCTGTCGAGGCATTGACAGCCGCTACTGGAACTCCCACTGCACCAACACAGACATATATGTAAGCGCCCTGACCGTCTTCAAGGAACAGACAGCGTGGCGTTTCATCCGCATCAACGCTGCGTGCGTGTGTGTTCTCAGCCGGAATTCTTGGTCAAGAAAACCGGGACACTGACTGAGGTGGACCGCTCTTGACCACTGGACTATGAAAGCAAACACACATTTCTACGAAACAGCCACTGCAGCTTCTATGCCAATGCTCCTATCATACACCCACTGATGACAGCAGTCAATAAACATGCACACACACACAAACACACGCACACACACAAACACATTTCTTCATTCAGTCCCTTGTTCCCTGACCCTACCTCAGTCAAAGAAGTCCTAGTAGTTTTAAGTTATGAGGACTGCATGTTATATTTATGGTTTATACAGACAAATATAAAAGTATATACAGTATGTGTACATATACAAAATTATTTCAACTTTTTAAATGTTAATGTTGTTATTGTTGTCGTGTTGTCCATGCTGTTATTTATTAAACACCTCAGTGCTTGCCTGCCTGGTTGTGCTGTTTTTATCCCACTCAGACACCCTTAAAGTGCTGTGGAAATGTGTTTGCTCCTCCCCTTTCTTGCTTTTTTGCAACACTGAAAAGAAATTACACCAGAAAAAAAAGCACGTGGTGGTCAATAAAAATGAGTTTTTAACGATTATACCTTTGGTGATTAGATATAAATAGCTAATCTAAGCAATTGATTGAATCGCGCTTGAGGACAATGGTTTCCATCAAAAGTTTGAGATAATTGACAATGAAACTTTTACATCACCACATAGGGATTTTGGTTGACTCCTCCTTGCATAATTGTTTAAAATTAGATACTTCAGCTTAAATTCAACTGGTGGTTCGACATTCTCCTTAAAGACTTTCTAGTAGAGAGCAGAATTTCATTTACAGAAAATCATTCAGGTTCTGAGAAGCAAGGCAACAATAGACCATCACACTATCATCAGTGTTTGATTGTCAGATGTTTCTATTCTTAAATATTGTACTTTTAAATTAGATGTAATGCATATGTTCTAAAAATTTCTATTTTTTTCTAATCAGAGACCAGAATAATTTCCCAAGAGTCTTTGGAATTGTGATGTGTTTTGGCAGATTTAAGACGGGCCTTTGTGACCTTCAGGGACAGCAGTGGTTCTCCCCATGGAACTCGCATGGATGCCATTTTTGCCCAGTCTCATTCCGATGAACGCTGACCGTAACTGAGGAAAGAGAGGCCTGCAGTTTCAAACGCTGTGCTGAGTTTTTTTGGTGACATCCAGACATCCAGGATCAGTTAATACACTCTTGGAGTAATTTACCTTTTTTTTTTTTTTTTCTCATTTTGTTGGGTAATTTCTTTCCCTGTGATTCGGTGGAGTCCCAAAGCCTGAGAAGTTGCCTTGTAACTCTCCAGACTGGCAGATCTCAATGACTTTGAGTCTCTCGTAAGATTGAGGTTTTTGAGACAATGTAGCTTAGTTTTTGTTGTCAGACTGGTTCTGTGTATATAACTTTTTGACTATACAGGAATCCATGTCAAAACATGGACTCCTATGGTTTATAGACATTTCTGCTTTTCAAAGTTAAGAGGTTTGCTGGAGCAAAATTTAACATTTATTACACTGCGTCTACTGAAGCCATATATGAATCCCACTTTGAATGAAATTACTAAAGAAAAGCACATTTCATTCCATTTATTCCTGTTATCACTATTAGGTAAAAATTGTTCGTTCATTCAGGCAAATCGTTATATTTTACCGGACAATGCCGCCCTCTTGTGGTGAAAAACGGAACAGTGTTCCCTCCCTGCTGTCACATTGATTCCCCACCTCTCCTCACATCACCAGGTGCCTGGCTGTTCTCTCACCATCACTAATACTGCTCCCTCACACATAACTCTTCCAGTATAACAAGTTTTCAGTGTGTTTCCAGGAAACATCATTATACCAAGCCTGTGTGATCAAAGGTATTTTTTTCTTCTTCTTCTTTTTATTTTTTTCAGAAACTGACTGTAGATAAACTCTATTTGGCAGAAGCTACTGACATGCGTTGAGACTTACTAACAGACCACTGCCTCCTTTTGATCCTGCAACAGCAGCTGTGAAGTTATACAAGGTATTAAAGTGCATAACAGTATGTAAGTGAAGCATAAATCACAGAAAATATGCAAAGGGTTCTAGATTATGTTTTTTTTATACCACTTACCACTTTTACAACTTAGTCCAAAATTGCCTTGAAAAACGTATGATTGGTTTTACCAGTTAACCAAACTGTGAAACAGATTGGTGGATAAGAAGTTTACTGACTAACTGAAAAGATAAAATGAAAGAAAAATAAAAGGGTTTTGGAGTAACCTAGTCAAAAGGACTTAGAACCAGTTGAGATAATGTGAAGTGGCTTCAACATAACGTTGGTGCTCAAAAACCACCAACGTGGTTGAAATAAAACACTTCTGTAAGGAAGCGGAATGAAAATTCCTCAACGGCAACATGAAAGTCTTAGAGCCATTTATTCAAATTGCTTGATTGCAGTTGGTGCCAAAAAAGGTATATATGTGTCCCTGAAAATCTTTAGCAGTGGTGCCACCTTTGCAGATGACAAAACTGTTATTTGGTCTGATCCAGGACACTGACGAGTCTGCACAGACAGGAGGTGGATGAGCTGGTCTACTGGTGTGGTCAGAACCAGCTGAAGCTTAACCCACACAAGACACAAGTAGAGATGGTGGCAGACTTCCAGAGAACGCCCCCAACACTCCCTCCTCTTAGCCTCCTCAGCAACACTGTGTCTACGGTGAATTACTTCGGGTTCCTACGAACTACCTGACATGGTCCTCACACCTGGAAGAAGGCCCGTCTGAGACTGCGCCTTATGTGGCAACTAACTGGCCACAGGAGTTGCTGGCACTACTGCTTTTTGCAAAGGTAAGATACCACATGGACATTTTCTTAACTCAGAGTATCTTCATAAACAATTAAAGTCCCCAGATGAATATTGTGCATATTTGCACAAATTAAAGCTTTTCTTGTTTTGTAAAAAAAAAAAAATACTGTATATATTTAAATGTACAAGAATACATACTACGGCATATCAAATATCTTCTTTGAGAGAGAAAGCAAAAGGACAATAACATAACTGAAATCAAACTAATTGTGCGCACAAACTTGGAGAATAAAGCTGATACTGAACAAAACAGAGAACTATCGTCGCCTTAATGTGAAGCTTTGAAATTGCCACCAGAGGGCGGTGCACTGCCACAGAAAGAAAGTGTCCTTCAAATTCAAAACATCCCAAAGTTCTGCTGTTAGTTTATTGAATAATGACTTTCTCAAATACGTCAGAAATGGCAGAGAAGCTGAAGTAGATATGGGTGGAACAAGAACAGTTACTACATGTTTCCATGAACTGTCTATTTCTAACTCCTAAGTCAACACAACATATGCGCTATAAATGGTCTGGTGATCTATTTACATCTAGCTGTTCCCATTAAGACCATGACTTACACACATTGTTTCTTCCCACATTAACATAGCAACTGAACCACCACTGGCACAACAAACAAGCTGGGACTTCTTGGTCTTATCAGCATGTCCTTTTACTCTGGACAGTTTCCAATCTAAACTTTTCTGTTCTCTAACCACACTTCATCGTTCTTCCACTGGATCTGGAAGCACAGGCTTGCAAACTTGCAGCTAATATAGTTCTGGGGCAGAACAGAGTAAAAGTATCATGGATAATTAATCTTTCAATACAACATCAAGCGGCCTGTTTGTGCAAGACTCGCTGCCTGCCCCCTCTCCATCACGCCATTCCTGCCTAATCACCTCCACCCTCCATCAATCAGCATGGCAGAGTGCTTTGTTTCTCAAGAAGGACATTTCCTTATGATGGCCTAATTGCCACTAATAAAGCAACAGTGCTCTTTGGATATCCATTCCATTGTTCTCTGTGGCATTGTGGAAAATATGCATTTACTTTTATGGAGCACTCTCAGTTGCTCCATCAAAGTCCCTGCTTATTTTATATTTTATTTTTATGTTAGCAGTAGTAAATTTAGTTTGTATCTTCTTTGTGCTTAGCAACTTCTATGTTGGGGTAAGTTGGAAAATTCATTAACACTGACATGGAAAAAGGTCAAATCCAGCTCAGGCGGAGTAATGGATTGGCTTAACTCAACATCCAAAAACTGAAAATGAGCCAAGAAAGTACACAGTGAAACAGTTACATCAGTGTTAAAACAGATTCCTCCTCAGGTGTTCACTACACTGAGCATCTCGATGGAAAGTTGTTTCTATCTATCTGGATGCCACAATTTTTAAGAAGTATAAGAAGAAACTGTTGAGCAGCAGCACAATTTCACTGTGACATTTTGGAAATGCAACTAAAAAATGTTAGCTGAAAAAGGAAACAAAACGCATTGTATATTTTGTAATTTTGTTGCAAAAAAAAACATTCCTGGATTAACTGGGGTTGCAGAAATTACTCTTTCCAGGAGTTTTCTTGTTTTCTCAACACCGTGATCAAATTGAGTTGCATAGCACATTTAAAAACAACGAAAATAACCTAAATGTTTACACTTCTGCCAAACAAGCAATAAAATATATCATGCAGAATAAAACTATGAGTAAAATACAGTAATGCACAATGAGATATTCATAAACACTTTAGCGTCTCATGCGCCACTAAAGTTGGGCTGGAGAAAACAGATGAGTTGTGTTTATATTTCCTTCTTCTAGTTAACCTTCCAGTCTTAAAAAAATACATTGAGTGTTCAATGGTTAATCTTTATTACATATTAACAGTTTACTGTCACTTTTATATGGCAAAGGTAGTGGTGTAAAAACAGAACAGAAACAATGATGTGAAATGAGTTTCTGCAATTCACTTTAGCTTAGCCTACAGACGGTTAGAAACTTTGAATCAAAAGGAGGTTGGAACATAAGAGACTATGTATAAGCAATACTTTCTATGGAAAATATCTCTCTTGAGCAACCAACAACAACGTCTCCATCGAGTAGCTTCAACCTCCCCTTGAGCCACCCTCGGCTGTATTGAAAGGGGCGGTCTGGAAAGATTAAGCGGCTCCTGCGGTGTTGTGTAGTAGGTTATGTGCGTGTGTGTGTGTGTGTGTGCGTACTGCGTAAGTGTACCAGAGAGGAAGAGAGAGAGAGAGAGAGAGAGAGAGAGAGGAAGAGAGAGAGAGAGCGCGCTTCTAAGTGCTTTCGGTTAGACCGTTAGCTTATTGTGAGTTTGTTTCATCAGTGTGAGCATTTTACACGGACAAATACCATCAACCAGCCGACATGGGGAAGGTAGAAGGAGGAATGAAATGTGTGAAGTACCTTTTGTTCGTCTTCAACTTTATATTCTGGGTGAGTGCCTATCGCTTATTTGCTGTGCTGCGGGATGAAAGAGATGCGAGTTGAGCAAGTGCAACAGTGCAGAATAGTTGCTGCTCCCCTTAAGCATCCGATAGTCAGAGTTTTGGCTTTGCCTAGCTTATGCTTTGTGAAATTGCCCTGCGCGGCGCAGGAAGGGTGACAGTCTAGAGGTTTTTTTTTTTTTTTTTTTTTGTTTTGGCTCACCGGGCACAAATCAGATTTTCCACAGAGGAAAAGAAAAAAAACCCGCCCTCCTTTTCCCCGGGAAGCGTGTTTTTGAAAGGAAGGCTGAATGAAAAGCCAGAGAGAGGGAGAGAGAGACTGACAGGGCATGGAAAACAAACTGCTGGGCTTCCGCGCCACGTTGCTTCATTAACAAACTCCGCGAAGGTCTAATGAAGTGACTGTGCCACCGCAACACTTGCCCTTTTCAATGTTTTGGAAACAACAGTTCTTGGGCTCTCAGGTGGAGGGCGCACTTAATTACGTTATCAAAAACAGGTGCGTTTCTTAAATAAAGACAAGGTCGCATGGTCGTCCTCTCAGATAATATTAAAATGTTCAGTCTGTCGTTAATAATGTCCTGCATTGACGTTCATTTATACCACATTTCATTTCAGTAATAAAGATTCAGTGTTTTAAATGTTAAAAACACATAATAGACAAACATTTCACAAGTAAAAGACAAGAAATAGGAAGCTACAATACAAATTATTAGTCTGTTTCTCTTTACATGAATCAAAGGCAACTCTAAACAAATACAGCATTAATTTAAAAGGTTTCAGCATTTTTAAATTTTTTCTGGAGGATGTTGGTAAGTTTGTTCCAGATTAGAGGAACATATAAACTATTGCTTCTACACTTCACCATGTTTTGTTCTGACTCTGGGGATGTGGAGTCGACTCGAATCAGAAGAAATGAGTGGTACTTCTACTTTACCTAAATCTACTTCTGGTTTTATTTACATCGATATGTTTCTTCTTAGTGGACTCAATACTATCTTTCAGAATTTGCCTGTCTAGAGTCCTGACTTGAATCTGAGCTCATCACCAAACATAAATCATCAAAATACCAGTGGAAAAAATGCATGAAAGGTATTGCTGCAAAAACTTCCTTATTTATGTTTGGTGATGTTTGTGTGTACTGCTGTTTCCTCCTGATCAAGAGACATCTTTTTGTGTTTGTGTGGAGAAGTCCTCTAATGTGCATCTGCTGAGTGGTTGAAGGGCTGAAAGCACTCTGAATGAATCCATTGTGACAAAAGGACAATAGCATAATTTCAATGGGATGCGTCAGCTCTGCTAAGCAGCAGCACCTGTCAGAGACATGAATGCAGCAGTCTTTAGGGTCCCAGCTGTCGTTCCACTGACTTCTATCGCCATGCACAGCTATCTTTCGTTTATCATGTCCGAGTGTGGATGTCAGCAGCAGCCTGCTGGGAGAAATAGAAAACAAACTAATGTCAGATGTAAAAAGTAGGATTCGTAGCAATGCAAATTCACAGGGATAAGAACGGTGAAGGAGAGAGAGGGGAAAAAGAAGGTCAATAGGAGATTGAGAGGGATTTTTATGTGGGTGTTTGTGCGCTCACAGAGAAAACACGGACAGTTGGCCGGAATTTGACCCAGATACAGATAAAACAGATCAGTATGATAACAGAGTTACATTCCATAGAGGCATGTTGTGCTTTATTACTAGTGATTGACCATTGACATCGTTAACTTTTTCAATATTGTTGGCAGAATATTCTTCAAAAAAATAAAAAATAAAAACTCTTTTTCAACAAGATAATTTGTACTGTTGCCCAACAATGGGTCCTGATTGTCATTTACAGCTTAATCCATTTTATCAGGAAGTAAAAAATTGCTATGTCATCAGCGCCTCAGTTAGCATTTTTTAAGTGAGTTTCCTCAAAAATATATATAGAATTGTTTTTTCTTCCCAGTGAATTTGACTACATAGAGACAAAATAAAGCATGACTCTATTCTTGGATTAATTCAAACATGGATCTGGCGCATACTAAACATAGGTTTTATACTATAAACAAGAATGCGGTCCATGCACATGTTTCCAGCTTCAGCTCTGCACAACTTCTTTAATTGTAATTCTGCACAATATTCTGTTCTTTAGCTTATGTCGCTCGGAAAGTTCACTATTTTATACGGGAGCTCTGCTGACATTTTTATGTTGTTTTCAAACATCAGTGTCCTAGGGTTGTTACAGCTAGCATGTGATATCGAATGGCATTTTAATTTTTCACTCTGTGCACCTTGTAAGGAAAGTGCCTCCAGACAACACTTTTGTGTTTACTTTGGAGGCGGCGATGTTTTTGTTTTTTTTTTTTGTTTTGTTTTGTTTTGTTTTGTTTTTCTGACTGATGGTGGGAAGCTAGCCACAGCTGCCCTGGGGCAGTCAGACAGAGGCGAGGCTGACGTGCACCAGTGCCACCAGGCCCTCTGATCATCACCAGCTGGTAAGGCAAGTGAAGCATCTTGTCCAAAACTGAGACAGACGGAGTTTGAATGGATGGATAGGTTATTGATTTTTAGGGGTAAAAAAAAAATAAAAAATTCACACAAGATGACCCCTGGTGGAAAATCATGTCCTTCCTCCAATTTCTGTGTTAATCATCATCAGCAAGACAAAAAAGTCGAATTTGGTCTTGACCCCTCTCCTGTTAGCTTCAGCCTACTATTTGTGATTTGTGATATCAAGAACAGTTTCTGCTGCAAATAAGATATGAACCTCTTATAAAACTTTGTAAAAGAAACTCGCATTGAAAATTTGTAACTACGCCTTTAAAAAACTTTATTGTCCAGAAAAGTCGCAGTCGGCATAATTTTTGTGTTTATCATAAGGGATTTGGGCGACTGAAGAAAACTGAGAATACAATAAATATCTGCATAAGCCACAAATCGTCTAAAATAATCTCTTCTGCTATCTTGTGTGTTTTAATTCCACCACTGTTTTCACTTAGTTTACATTTTCCCACCTGCACATGACTGAAGCATGTAGAGTGCCCCCATTTATCTGCAGCGTGGAAAGTAAAAGTCAGACAAGCTGTTATTCGGAAAGCTGTTAACTAATCAAACATTCAAAACAAGGGCAACTCAGAGGTGAAGGTCGCCAGTGTTTGGTCAATGATTACCTTCACAGAACCTCTAACATTGCTGCTATGACCTTATAAAAATCACACTGCTGTGTTGTTGTGAGAGTTCTCTTAAGAGCGGCAATAAAAATTGCAAAACAAACCAGATCTGTTTTCTAGTTGGACTGTTTTGGTTTTACGCCTTGCTATGACTGCTCACCGTTTTATTGATTCCCTTAGTTAAAAATTAAACCTGTGTGATTAACAAGTCAAGGACATCTCATCTGTTCATTATGCTCAAAAGCTGCAGAAGAAGCTTTCTCCAAATTAACCCACAGTAAATTGTCAGTGTGTTTTCTAATGTGAATGTCAACTGTTTTTTAATTATATATACATATATTTTTTGTTCATCTTGCACCTGTGGAATTAATTAAATAGCTCAGAAAGTAATTGGGGAAAATATCAGGAAAAACATGCATTCCTCTTAAGGAACACATGCATCATTAAATTATCCATAATTTAATTCATAATGAAAACTACAGTTTTTTCTGACCATTTCATAGAGCTATTTTTTTTGCTACTAATTTAGCTATTGTCCCTTAGTATGCTATATGTGAAGCAGAGAGAGACCGGTTGTCATAATGGGAGGTAACTTTTTGACCCACATGCAGAAACAAAAGAACCAAGTATCAGTAAAAGATGTTTAATGAAAAAACAACAAAACAATAAAGCTTCAGCAGGGTTCAAGGAACTGGGCAGCAGGAACGGGCTGGAAGAGAGGATGAGTGATGAGTAAAGGTCTGTGGATGTCCGGGTTCTGAATGAGCGGGACCGATCTTACCGTCAGGCGGTAGGTAAGCGGGGGTGGATACTGGTATTTCCTGGGTCGTTTCGGGTGGGCCAATCTGCTGCGGCCCAGCCGGTGTAGGGGGGAAACCAGCAGACGGCGTCAGAGGGCGGACAGCTGCGGGCCACAGCTTACCGGGGCAGATCGAGGAGGGCAACCGGCGAGGGGTAAGAGGATCAGGTACAGCCAGGAACTCAAAGCCTCGGGGGGGTGACCCAGGACGTCTCGAGGAGGTTGTCTGGAAACGAGTAAACACAACAGGTGTCACTGGAGGGTTCTCAGAGGAATCACAAACTGCTCTAGTGGTGGCCTACAGTACCATTACTGGTTAACAATCTGGCATCGATGTGTTGGTTGACTCCACTCTTAAACCTCTTCGGAGATGAGAAAATCTCCGACAGGTGTGAGGATCCCAGCGTCCCTGGTCACGCCCACCAGAGATCATCCACCAGGCAGCCCCTGGTGGAAGGAGCGAGAAGCAGCAGGAAAACCACCCGAGCACCCAGGATCACCACACCGGTGTGGTTTGACATTGTTGCCTCTGGTCAAACGACAGAGTTATTCAAAGTGAAAGATATGGTTTGTGTGTGTTTGTAAGTCCAGACACAATGAAAGGTGTCACTCTGGACACTAACACACCGAGTGTTTGATTCTGCAAAGTTCATTGATGTGAGAAAGCTTACAGTGAGATGATGCCATTCTCGCTCTGTTTAGACAGCGATAAAAGGCAAATGTGAGCAACAGCTGTGTACTAAAATCTCCTTCTCAGTGGCATTGCTATACGAACGCTGTGCAATGTTATAAATTACAATCAAGTTGCTATATTACCTTTAGTTGTTATAAACTGTGTATATCAAACATGACTTAAAATAAATCTAACGTCACGATTTGATACCTTGACGATTGGCCCGTTTGTCTTTAAATAATTGTGCCTTCAGCAAGTCTTCACACCAATGCTCCATTATGCCATTTACAACCATTCTTTGGAGACTTAAGGTTCCACGAGGTGTTTGCTAATTAGTGCTGCCACTAGCCTGATGGAGCTGAGTGGTGAAGGCATGGAGCAGGATTATCTGTAGGATGGAAGACTGCAGCTCCAACGAGGAGCTTCGGGCGAATAGGTGGCACTTTGTATGAGCAAGTGTTTAGGCACCCCCAAATGACAGCTATGGGAGATTGAAAGATTTCACAAACATGCATGAAAACAATCAAAGCAACACTCCTTGTATGTTTTTGATGACGGGATAACATTATAACATGATGTAAAACTCAAAAACGTTGATTTTACCTCAGTCTGGCCAGACCACCTTAAGGACAAAGGAAGCATTGTATCTTCTGGTTAAAATTCATTCCTCCAAGGAAATCTGAGTAAAGGTTTATTCAAGGGGGAAAAACACAAAATGACAGCAGCCATAATCACTGTAAAGGATGGTGGCTCAGGTCTCCTGCTGTGGGGATGTTTCTCATTCTCTGGTCTCAGGTTTTATGCTGCCTACCAGCAATCACAACTCGGTATGAATACATCTCAAGAGGCTAAGTTGCCTAATGCTGAAGATGAAATGCGGTTGAAATTAGTATTTTAACTAGACAGTGACCCCAAACGCACCAGGAAGTGTCTTGGTTCTAGACTAATACAATTAACATTATGGAGAGGCTTGTCTAAACCCTGGATTACAGAGGAATCGTGCAACACAGTTACTGAGTAGGAATACCTGTTTACAGGTGTCGGAAGTTTCGTCATTTGCTGTTGAATGATAACAAAATAGATTTTTTTTAATGTTTGCTTTTGGATAAATGCACATATTGTGTGGAAATAAAAGCTGCCTATAGTATGTTTAGTATTATTTGCTTTTTTTTTTAACAACACTTATTTCGCCACAACTGAAGTCTCAATCATTGAAAAACGTGTAATAGGACATTATGAAATCGTCCACTTCCCGTTTGATTCAGAACTGTGCAAAGTTAAACCTGGCACCAAGTTAATAAACAGCTAAAAGGTTTATGCTAGAACATCTGACTCTCCTGCTGTTTTTCATTCTGAAATTATGTTTTGTTTGCCGATTGCAGTTGATGCTGTCGCAATAGTGACAGCATGAACTTGGCCCATCAAATTAACATAAATTGGATTGCCGACAGTGTGCACTCACTGACGTTATAATTATTGCTGAAGACAAACGCAGCCCTCCAAACAGGCACGGCTACGTGGTGGAAACCAGTGTGAGCCTTTGCCCTGCCTGTCACCGGGTACAATTGGATTTACTCCCACCCCCATAATTATCTCCTCTATTTACATTCTCCATCTGCCCATCATTTTTTAATATGCCGCTATGTTGGCTTCCCCAGACATGTGTTAGACATAGGACTATTTTTGACAAGCTTAAATCGCTCACTAATTACTGCTAGATTTTGAAAAGATGTTTACAGTCATGTTGCTTTAATATACAGTAAAGCTTGTTTCTTTTTCTTGTTTTTTTTCCAGACTTTGTGCCACAGATTGTTTCTGACCAAGACCACAGTCCTGTCTCAACCCCCACCCATGTTCTCATGGAAATTCCCCTCACAACAAAACAATCTCTAGCTGCCACATTAAAACCAGTTCTTTAAGTCGTGAAAAAAACTTCAATAAAGCTTCGACAGAGACATTTTTGTCTCCTCCTTGTAATATTCCGACATACAATGGGGTTTTGGTACAGAAAGGTGCTTGTGTCTGCAGGCAAAGAAAAAAAAAAGGATGATGGGCTCTGTAATGACTTTCTGTTTTTTTTTCTATCTTCCCTTCCATTTTCATATATTCTCTTTCATTGTGTCTTTCTCTTTCGCTCCCATTGTGTAATAAAGCGTGCAGTCAGAGAGCGAGACAGTGGGTTTTTGTCCTCTGGGGAGATTGGGAGGGAGGGGCTGAAGTGAGGTGGGGTAGACGAAGGGGGATCCACGGTGTTGTCAGGGGCTGGAGGGAGGGGTACGCGAGGTCAAAGTGGGGTGGAGCAGGGAGGCCTGATAGCAGATCGAGTGTTAATGGGACCTCTGGGATACTCGGGCTCCTGAGTGCCAGAGTTGGGGATGCTTTTAGTAAATCACTTCTTCGGCTGTTGAAAAAGCTTTTAACAGTAATTGCAATTACATCAGCTTGTGTTCGGTGTTTTCACCAAGCATGCACCGACCACTTCCCCTAAATAAAAAAAAACGACAATCTGCAATATCTTTGGAACACTTCATCGACGTCAGGTGTTATTGTGCAAACCAGACTCTATCTGTAGACTAATCCAACATGCTCAGTAAATCTACAGATCCTCAGTATTTGCTTCACTGTGCTTTATCACTTTGGACCTGATAATCCTGAAGCCCCAAGAGCTCAGCCTACTCATACATCACCCTGCATGACACTAAATCCTCAGTTTGGGAGGACCGGCTTCCCAACACCTGTCCTATTCTGATGCTTTACAACTAAGCTACTGGCTTTACTTCAGAAAAATGCTGTGAAATATAACCTGTGGGTCTGGACTAGCAGCAGGGAAAGAATTGTAGACAGAAAAAGATGAAAGACATGAGACAAAACAAAGACAAACTTAAATTGCAGGACCCAACCAAGACAGGTTATACTGAGTAAACAAGAGATTTCAAAGTAAAATAAATTTGGTAGAGGTTTTCTTGACTTTGTTTCTCCTAAATATATTAACAGAGCTGGAAGACTGCCAAGCCAGCCATCACACAAACAGCGGTTTACCTAAATTCTGTATCTGGGACACAGACTTATCATGTGAGAGCTGCTTCTGAATACTCTCCATTTACAGTAATTTTGTAAGCAAGTTATCTCACTGTGCACAAAAAAGGCAACGTGTTGTTAGGACGTTTAGCTTGAAGGCTTTTTCTTTTTAGACTGAATTATCCTCTGGGTACATTGGTTAAGTCATTACTAAAACCTCACGATAATGGTCTGTCAGAAGTGCATCTAAAGAGGCTGCTGGAAATTTCTCAGGTTGATGAAAACATCCTTTGACAATTGGATAATATACTGCAAGTACATTTCCGATCTGTCACACTATGGAGTGAGCAGTATCCGATGGAGAATTTGATCAAGGAAAATATAAGATACATTTCTAGGCAAGCTGGATAGTCTGTAATGGGCTTCTGGTGAGACACCAATGAAATCATCTTCTCTATATTAGGAAACTGGAGATTACTGTTTTTGGAGTTTGCTGTTTACAGGACTCCACTTGGGCTGGTCCCTGTTTATTTGAAGGATCTTTCACTAAACACACTTCTTCAAGAGGAATCAGGTCTATGATTCAGATCATCTTGAACTCAACACAAAATAAGCATAAACAAATCAGGGCTGGAGTTCTGTAGTGTCTGAAGCCATTCTGTGATGCACATAAATGCGTTAAAAGGTATTTTTGAAAACTCTTACTAAACTGATTGACTTTAATTTTTAAAAGTTTGACAACCTGATTTAAACTTGTCTTTTTTGTCTTTAAAATATTGTGTTAATTCAGTAATTCTATTTCTTTTTCATAATTCAATCTATGTAGTTGATTGTTTCACTGATATGACATGTTCTTCCTGCTGCCTGTGGTTGCCAGCGTTGTCAGAGTTGTACATCTACAATACAAGTGTCAAAACATTTTGTTAAAACTTTTAAGTTGGAAGTAGCTGTGGAACACTTTTTAATACAAAAAAATAATTTAATAAAGTGAATAAACAATATTTTTAACAGAAAAGTAGTTGTTCCGTAGAAAATGGGTCTATAAATATCTTAAACATAAAAATGATTGAGTGTTTTTGTTGCTGGATGTTTGTGGTCTCATCTATTATCGAATGCAAATAGCAAGGCTAACAAAAGTTGAACAGTTTGGGCTTTACTGATTATGGACATCTTAATTTGCCTGTATTTCTTATGAACAGCCTGGGGTCAGTGAAAAAAATACCTTTCTCATTTATTTATCTATTTACCTTCTTTATGTATCTACATAAACCAGATTTATCCAATTCTCAATTATATTTAAACACATTACAACTCTCACTTGGCCATGAGCTCATAGAGTCTCACAGCAAGAATAAAATACCACAGTTTCAGAATAGCATACAATTTACATAAATATTTAAGCTAATATGAATGATGTAATCTAATTGCTCTTTAAAACATGAAAACATGAATTATTGATGTGTCTATACCTATTTGCACTTTAATAATAGAAGTAAGACAAATGCAGAATTAAACAAAGCCTTCCTTTGGGTCAGCTGACGAGCAGTGTGCGGCAGCAAGCAGTCAAGAGTCCAGCGCTACTCTTTTCTTTCGGTATAAACTGGTCACCTCGGGACTTTCCCTGGCATCTTAATTTAGAGTTTAAAACCTGGGAAAGGTGTGGTGGAAAATGTTAGAGGTTTTAAAACTGGCTTTTGGTGTACCTTATTACCTGTAACCTGTACTCGCCTACTCTCCATGCAGTCATAACTCTGTTCCTATAAAATATAATGACTAGACCAAGTGGACTAGTGAAAAAACAATTTTAAGAGAAGTAGGAAAAAAGGTCTTTGCAGGGCTAATGATACAAAAATAACACGTATACTCATGGATGTGCTTCACATGAATATAAACCCATTTATTTGCGAGTGGCAATTAGTTTTTAACTTTAATTTCAAGTGTGTTACCATAACACAATGTGTTAATATACAGGAAATGCTTAAAGAACACATGGAAAACCTCTTTTTTTTTATGAGGATATATTTAAAATTTAATACAACATTTAGATATTATCTATAGCATGATTCTGTGTCAATCTTTTTCTGCAGTTGCAATAGATGTCTTTGTGTTTCATTTTGTCTTTCAGTTAATGGGATCATTTGTTCTGGCAGTGGGACTTTGGCTGCGTTTTGACCCAGAGACTGTTTCTCTTCTTAGTGGCAGCAAGGCTCCAGATACCTTTTTCCTCGGTAAGTGCCAGACCAAACCCTAGCTTATCTAGACACCTTGTAATAAAGGGTAATTTAATTTATAAAAAAAATATACAATTTATTGTTTTAGTGTCACCCTATATATATATATATATATAATATAATATATATATTATATATATATATATATATATATATATATATATATATATATATATATATATATATATATATATGAAATGCCATGCATTTCATATATATATATATGAAATGCCATGCATTTCATATATATATATATATATGAAATGCATGGCACGTG
>NW_015114107.1:149727-164758 GCF_001443285.1 Poecilia latipinna
CATATATATATATATGAAATGCCATGCATTTCATATATATATATATGAAATGCCATGCATTTCATATATATATATATATGAAATGCATGGCAAGTGGCATGTGTGTATACATGTATTGCATGTATTTCATACATGCCACTTGCCATGTATGAAATATAGTAAAGTGTGGTCAGATGAAACCAAAATTTAAACTTTTTGGCCTAAATGCAAACCTCAAGCTAAGATCACCCGTGGCCCTTAACATACCATGTCCAAGATGAAACTTGGTAGTGGCAGTATCATGCTGTGGGGAAGCTTATCAGAGGTGTTGGGTAAAAAACTGGATTTAAATACAGGACAATTTTGGAAGAAAACTTGGAAGGGACTGGAAAAGAATTCAAAATGTGGTGGAAGTTACCCTTTCCTCAAGATAGTGACCCTAAACATATAGCCAGATAAAAAAATGTAATGATTATGAGGCTTATTCATATGCTAAAACATCCCAGACCCAGAGTAGCCCTTGTTGAAAATCTGGGATAAACACACAGTTTAGATTTGATACTAAAAAAAATCTGTACAAATGTCACACTTTTGCAGCTATAAAACTTTTCTTACAGCTGCAAAAGTACAGTTAAACTTTTGCAGCTCTAACAGATTCTTCATATTTTTATTTGTAAATAAAAGAAAATCTAAGACAATGGGGCAATTACTTTCCTCCGACCTTGAATTTATTCACATTCTTTTATTCGAGTTATGTGTGTCTGTCACATAAAATTCTTAAAGATTGACGTTTGTGGTTGTAGCATGTCAAAGTGTGGAGAAGCTAATTGGATAAATGCTTCGGCCAGGCTTTCTATTGCATCATTCCACACCCAACTCATCAAATCACACCTACAACTTTCCAAATAAGTTTTCTTTTTTTCATTGGTCATCACAATCTGTTTTTTCCATGCACCAACATGCTTTCCAACATTTTAGAATATTAAACTTTTATGCAAAAGATGAGTGTGTAACCAGAGAGAGAGAGAGAGCTACACACACTGACTGAGAATCCATGAGGGAAACCACAGGCCTGCACACCACCTTTCAAGTTGTCTCTGCCCAGACGGAAAGAAGGAGACAGACGGCAGAACAGCCACTGTAAAATACCCATGGAAAAAATCTTTGAAGCAAAGCAAAGCTGGAGGAAGTAAGAAACGAAGACAGAAATGTAATGAAAAAGTGCAAAAAGTAATAGAGAAATAGGTGGCTTGTTTAGATTGGTTATAGATTAGAAAAAAAATAACTCAAATTTAATTTACATTTTGCATAAACTCTCAAAAATATCAGTAATTTCAGCAGTCTAAAAAGAATAGATTCTTCTTTTCTTGACTCATGCTTTACATTTGTTAGTCGTAGACCAGTGACTTAGTGAGAAATAACGTTTGTACAAAATGGTAAAGGTGTGCCCTTGAGAAAAGCCTAAGCAATTCAGTGTAAGATGCATGGCTGTGATTATGTTTTCCTAGATTGTAGTGCTTAACCCAGTTTGGACAGGGAGTGGGCTGTTCTCGCTGGTACAGATGAGAGCGCGCAACTGTTGCCATGCCTCATTGCATCACCGTTAAACTCCCCATGGGCTCTTCTTCTTTCTCATGCCATAAAGTTACAATGGAAATTGATTTTTAAAAATGTGAAAAAGCTAAATTACTTTGGTGTTTTTCTGTATGTTGAGAAAAAGGCTGAATCATTTCTGATTAGACAGAGGAAGTCAAGAAAGGACTCAGCCTATTTTCTGTTTGCCTCACAACAGACTAAACTAATCTTGTTAGGTTTCTCCATGCATACATATCTATGATGTTTATATATTGTTTTTTTGTTTCTTTTTTGTAATAGTAGATCCTTCAAAATCATGGCACCAAAGGGAAACCTCCCAGGCTAAACTTCCAACAAATTATAACATATGTAAGGACACGGAAAGAGTGCTCCAATTGAACAAATCCTAAAAAGGCAACTTGGAGAGCAGCAACATTAATAGTAAATGACAGCTTCAAAGTCTGGTTCAGATCTTGGAAACAGAAGTACTGACAGCATTAGCTCAGATCTTTAGCTGTCTGCTGCCATCTGCTGTTTATGCTGGTAAATGCAGCTACTACATGAATGAGGTGGAAGATTGTTGAATATGTAGCTAAAGTTTGGTAGGTGATTAAAACCATCGAAAGTCTAATGGCGATGAGCTGAGAATTATTTTTGATCTTAGTCATTTATTATTTGGAGACTGAGTTAAATGTAAACAAACTTATTGGATAACAGCCATTAGCCAGTGCATCTAGCAACAAAACAGTTTTTTTCCAGCTGATATGGCTGATTGTAGCATTGCTACTTTATCCCTTCTAGCTTAATATTTAGTCTGATGTTAACAGCACAATTTGTTTTATGCCTGTAAATATGCATGGAACATTCTTGTGAGTGTGAACAAGGAA
Organism: Poecilia latipinna; assembly: GCF_001443285.1. Taxonomy (NCBI): domain Eukaryota; kingdom Metazoa; phylum Chordata; class Actinopteri; order Cyprinodontiformes; family Poeciliidae; genus Poecilia; species Poecilia latipinna. Next base: position 152,169 of record NW_015114107.1, read on the forward strand.
GCAAACAAATCACACCTGGCCAGCAAATGATGTCTTTTGCATCTTGACTAGTTAGTGTCGTATATGTTAGGGGTTAGCACTTTCTCCATCCAGCTCAAAAATCTAACTAAATAATTGTTTTTGCTATGCCTATATTTTAGATATATTGTCATGTTATTTGCTTTTGGTCATGTGTATTTATGTTGTAGTAAAATAAAAAGCTTGAACACTTTAAGTCGCATCGTTTCTTCCTCATTCTGATGCTTGGTTTGAGCTTCAGCAAGTCTTCTTCATCACATGACATTGAATTGATGCTATCTCTTTGCTTGCTTGTGCCCAACTAAAATAGCCAGTGAGTGTGTATTGATATATTCCATTCATATAATAAAGTGGTGTTGAAATAGTTTTATTCTTCAAAACTAAAAGTCTTGTTTATGTGTTAGCATTACCATTCCTTATTTCCCTGTCTTTGCAGGTGTGTACATACTAATTGGTGCCGGCAGTCTGATAATGCTTGTTGGATTCTTTGGTTGTTGTGGAGCTGTTAGAGAGTCTCAGTGCCTGCTGGGTTCAGTGAGTGCAAATCCATAATTATTATTGTTTATCACATGTTTGTGTTAGGAAAACCATTATTTAAGGATTTGTCTTTTCTTTTAGTTTTTTGCTTGCTTGCTGATCATTTTTGGAGCTGAGGTGGCAGCAGGAGTGTTTGGATTCTTGAATAAAGATAAGGTACCATTTCCTACAGCCTTGGTCACTTCTGTGAGGTTTCCAACCTGTATAACCCTTCTCTTCTCTCATATAGATAATTGAAGATGTGCAGAGCTTCTACTCAGAAGCTTACCTTGAAAACAACAACAGCACAATGATCTTGTCCTACCAGAAAGTGGTAAGTTTTCAAACAACCATGTGTTTAAGTTACGTTTTCATTACTTCATTGGAAGTTTGAAAGTGTCTCTCTTGTGTTATACGTCTTATTTTTTTAGTTGAACTGTTGTGGAACCAAATCGAACCCTTGTGATGCTGAACCCGAGTCTGAAAACAAGGCATGTCATCGGCTTCACAGTCACTAATGAATCAACGAGTCACTAATGAGTAAAGTAACACTACTTTACTGCCCTTATCTGTGCTCTGCAGGATTGTGAGACAAAAATCAAAGACTTTTTCGACAGTAAACTCTTCATCATTGGTTATGTGGGCATTGGCATCGCTGGAGTAATGGTGAGTCACAACACAAGATATGTCAAAAATAGTTTTACAAGCTTCAGATATGACCAGATTTTTTGCTCTCTGGTCCACAGATCATTGGGATGATTTTCAGCATGGTGCTGTGCTGTGCCATTCGCAACAGCAGGGAGGTTATCTGAGATCCATGTTAAATCTACGCTCGCCATTTCCATAAGTTTCAGAAATTCCTTTTCAACTCGGTGCTCTGCTTCCATTTTTTGATCTGTTTTTTTTATTATTATTATCATCATTATTCGTAGTCACAACCAAATAGAATAATAGCTTTTGTAAACATCTGTTAGGACAGTTTATTTTGACCTTACAATCTCCTAAACAGTTTTTTTCTCTCAACCATTTGGAAATGTTAACCCACATACTGTCACAGCAGTGTCAGTGCTTTTTCACACAATCCTGACACTGACCCCTCGGCTGTGGGAAACTGGAGCCTTGGAGTGCAATCTGAGGTTAAAACAGCTGAGTCTGCTTATGTGTGACACAGAAGCACACACATACTAACACACTAATGCCATGCTATGTGAGACCATAACCTTAGGGAAAAAAAACTAACCTTAAGTCCTGAGTAGTAGTGTCTCAAAAAAGGCGGAGGCACATACTGTACACAGAGTCTGTATACTGCTCACATGGGAGTTTTTCTTCAACAAAACAACTCTTAATTGTAGAAATTGTAAATTTAATTCATTTGGTTTTTCAGAAAATCTTTATTGAAACCATTGTTGCTCAATCCAACCCTTTCCTCTGAATTTGAAGCTCAAAAACGGATCTAAACAAAGAAAACAAAAGTGCCGCTACACATTTTCTGAAGGGATTTTAGTGTCTTGCAAAATCAACACAAATTACTGCTAGAGCACTGATCTCTGTGAGAAAATAGACCACCTCTTGTTAATTTATGCTCATTTGGGCAAGCTGTCTTTGTGTTTAAGGCTGTTCGCAAACTTGAAATGTTCAGCTCATTTAATACAACCTCCAGTTTTTTTCCCCCGTTGTTGCGGTTCGTTTCTATAAATATGAACACAACTATTGCACTAGTTTGCAGACCAAGGCAACCGCAACGAGACCGTTTGGAGGAGGTGGTCTTGGTGTGGTGCCAAATAAACTCTAGGGTGAGTTATTTATGGTGTGAACGTCATCAGACCTCAATCTGACACAGACACCAGGTTTACACAGCAAGATTGAGTCATACTCCTTCCTCTTCCCAGATTAGCTTTGCATTCTGGGCGGCGGTAGAATAAGCAACCTAACACACAAAGACCGTGAATCTTTTGTATGAAAGCAAGAAAACTCAATATAACTTTCAAGATCTTGTCAATCAGTAATCTTCTCAGATAATTTTTTTTTTATCTAGAAACAAAGTAATATGATTAAATTCTCAGTGTTTTCTATTAGCTCAGAAGACTTAGTGTCAAAAAATATCCTGGAGGTGCAGATACCCCTTACACCCTTATGCATAGAGAAAATCGATAGATTGTGAAGACAGTCTTTGTTGCTTGTGTTGGAATAGTTCAGTTTTGTCTTGATCCAGCCACAGTCTTGGTCCATTGTGAAGGGAACCTAGCACTCAGAAAAACACCCGAAAATACAGGTGAAATACTCATGTGATCGTCCTTCCTAAATATGCAGCAGAATAAAACTACTTTTTCTGAGATATATTTAGAACACAAAGCTTATGAATAGAGATGCTTAAAATAAATGAAAATGCTTCTTTTGTCAAAATGTTTTACCCAGAAAGTTGAACAGAGTGTCCCAGGTGATTAACTGAGAACTTTCATTGTCAGTTTAAAATCTATATCTCATCTCAGTTTAATCTTTTGTGCCTTAAAAATACCTGTCCCAAAACATAAAAAATAAATTTTAAAAAGTCGATGTGTCCCTTCTAATTCATTAAACCAAGTACTGGATGGAATCATCTTGACCAATGTGAAATTGTTTACATTTATGTAGGTTGAACCAAGTCGCTGAAACTGCTGTCGCAGTTATTTGAGTGTCAGGATTCCAACTTGTAAATATGTTTTTTTTATTTTATTTTATTATTTTTTTTTATTAGTTGTAAATTATTTGTGGCAGATGTGGTAGTTATTATTTAACATGTTCTATGTCGATTCGTGTTTGGTCTAGATGTACAGTGACAAAGTAATGTCAGTTTTAACAATTCGGAAAGAGAATTAACTCATACAGAACTTATTAATGTGCCTTTGTTTGATCGCAAGCATCATGTGTTTAAAGAGTAAATAAATGTAGCAATGTGTGCATACGTTTGTAGAGATGGACTGCCAATACAGTAGTAGTAGGTTCGATTTGAGAAGTGGTTCAAATGTTGTGCTCCTGAATCTTTCCTCACTTAAACTGGTTAAGGTTTCAAAATTGAAACCTTTCCTTATAGCCATAATAAACCCGTTTTTATACCCACAAGTAAGTTTTCTCACCCAGAATAATCTGCTTATAGTTGGTTGATTAAGGTCAAATACACCTGTTGTTCGTCAAAAGCACTGATCTACTGTGGGTTTTGCTTTTGTTATGTCAGTGAAGAATGAGTCAAATATAAGAACTAAAAGGCTTACGCACTACTGCAGGCTGCCAGTTGGCAGTGTTTACTCTTACGATTCAGGCAACACATAAGAGAGCCACTAAAGTGCCATTTGGTTCAGCAGACTTTTAGTGTTTACTGCAATTCACTCCAAAAGCTGTCGCTGTGTAAATTTGGAGTTGTGACAAAATGTGAACCTTTAAAAGTAAAACTATGCACAAGCTCATAGATGGTAGTCCATTTTAGTCAAATGTCAGGCTTCTCAGGAATGCAGTTGTCTGAGGTTTAATAAAGGTTTTACACAATCTCTTACGTCTTCTCACTGCCAGTTTGTCTTTAAAATCTGGTTTTGTGTGATCTATACATTATTAAAGCTATCTACCTATTTTTCTGTAAAGGTCTGTTAAAAACTATTTATAATATAGTGTATTTATAAATAGTTTTTAGCATTACCCCAACCAAACCCAGGTATTAAGAAGTCAAAATTGTGCACACAATCCTTGTGTTTATCTGTTTGAGAGAAAATGCATTGATAAAAATTTGTCAAAAGTTAAATCTTCATTCAGCTAACCATGACTACTCCTTGAGTAGTCATATTTTATGCATGTTTGCATTACATTCATGTTTCTGTCCTTAATCATTGAAATTTATTTCCATGATTACTCTTTGTTAAATAATTGACTCTTAATTTAAAATAATTAGTTCAAATATAATAAACTGAAATGTTAAATTGTGATACAATTTTTATTAGACTGCTCATTTTTTCTATGATGTATGCAATTAAGGGTCCCAGACAAACAAAGTATACCTGTGTAATGATTTTTGTAATTGATGCAAAATTATATTAAAGGGAATTGATTCTTTAAAGTATAATTAGGTAGTCTTCTCTATAGCTGCAGTTAATGATCAACCATTCAGTGGAACAAGTTATCTCCTTTCAGCAGGACTAGCACATGTCCTGTTAACAGCCTTAGCTCTGGATCCATGTAGCTCCTCCAGACTTGCAATGGGACGTTTTTAAGTAAATACAATGAATTGTTAAAGTCCCATCTCCTGTAATAACATAGCTTGTCCCTTCATGTCGATGGCTCACCTCTCTGCACCTGAGTTTCAAGAACAGCTGAAAACTTAGTTGAAGGGATAGTTATGCGTGTAATGCATCCGAGGCTGTAGGACTACCCAAGATAGAATTTCCCAACGCTGCAACATGAGCACTTTCGCTGCCAAAAGCTAAAGTATGTGTGTGGTGCATGCTTAGAGGGTTAGTGTAACACCTATCAGGCTTGCATCCGAAAAAAGGGAATCTACATTTAGCCGCTTGTATATTATGCAATGCTTTACTGTAGAAAACAAACACTGGATTCATAACAATCTGTTTGGCATGTAGACTTTTTATTTATCGCCTTAATGACCTTGAAAAATGCATGTTTCACTTTCAGTTGCACAGATTTTGAATAGTAAAAATACAGGACACAAGTCACTGCTCTCATCTTTGACATTTAACCGACAATACATTATATCTGCACATGAAATAAACATAACTTTTCAGGCTGAGGTCCTCGGTGCACAGTGAAAGTACTAAGCTGTGACTCTTCTTGAACTTAAGACAACCAAAAATGTTCCCTGTGTGATTTAGTAAAGGAAAACATTTTGGACAAAGTTCTATTTGAAAGCCCCTTAGAGCCCTTAAAAGTAATCTGGTGAACAGACAGCCCAAATGTTTACTTCTTTGCACGCCTTGACCCCTTAAACAGTCTGTTTTCCTCATCCCTCCTTGTCAGGTTACAGAAAGGGCACCATCGCAGAATTATCTTGTGGCACTTGTATGAAAAAATTACTCATCTTTAAAAACAAATATACAATATATACAAAGGCCAGTATCAAGCAAGAGACCTTAGCTGCACATGTGTGTTTCAGTTTTATGCCTGTGGTCTTTTGAAGCACTGCTCCAAGACATCAAACTATGATTCCCAAGAGACTGCAGCTGATATGATATCCAGGTTAGGCTTACAGTAAGGGTCAAGTGGTGTGGGGGTATATTTAAGGGTAAGGCTAAAGTTTAAACAGGGGGGAGAGGTCTGTGCAAAACATTCATCAAACAACATAGACCCTCAGTGAGGGAAGCAGTAAGCTCCACTGAAGCCCATAGACAAGGAAGTACCAGCTTTAGTCCTTTTAAGACTTAAGCTATAATAGTTAATCAAGCTAAAGGCATGTTGAATAGAATATTTGTGGTCCCTTTAGCGTTGACCTCTAGAACTCTATGAATAAAGAGTCTAGACAGCTGTAGAGAGCTGGGTCCATTGCCCAGAGCATAGCACTGGCAGTTTAATAAGCCTCCGTAAACGTCCAGGGACAGACTGTTTATGCAGAGTAGATATTGTATGGAGTGTACTCCAGCAGAAATTCGCCTACTCCAACACAATACACCACCTGGGCAATGCCAAAGAGTGGGGCAATGACCAACGCCCGGCAACTGGCTCCTTTAAGGAAAGCTCTGGGACCCTCTTTTCTCAGGATTTTTCTGCAATGGGAAGAAAAAGCCAGGATTATTAGAATGTAACTCATCCCAATTTTGATGTGCTATAGAAAACCCTCTAATAAAGAAATAAGTGCCTGATGCAGTCCACAACTCCACTGTAGGTCTCCTCATTGGATCCTTTCTTGAGCGATTGCAACCTCGTCTTCACCACTGTGGAATACATGCAAAACACACTTTGTTGCAGGGATATATGATTTCCGCATGATCCAAAAAATGTCTGTAAATCTAATCGTTGCTTGCTACTTTCCCAAAATATGTATGCATGCATCTCACCGTCACAAGGGCTGACGGCTACAGCGGCAACGGATCCAGCCAAACATCCGGACATAAAGGACCAATAGAAAGGCACGGATAGATCTTCTGATGAATGCTGACCAAGCTGCTGCAAATGGGCAAAAAGAGGAAAGTACACAACAGAGAATGGGATGTCCCTAAAAAAAGAAAGCAATAAAATAAGTTAGTAATCCAATTAATTACTATAATAACCTATAAAAATAAAAGAAAATGCACAGAAAACTCCAGTCACCTCATCAGTGTGGCCCCAAGGCCCCTGTATAAACCTGCGACCCCTTTGGTCCTCAGCAGCTCCTTAGTTAGCTCTATGGCAGATATACGAATAACCTGAGGTGTAGGGGCGGTGTTGTAGGAACGACTGAGAACAGCACTGGTCCCCCCCATCTTCAGCGTAGTTACAACACTTGGCATTACCCTCTGCTGAGCCACTGGGAGAAATACCAAGCAAAGCATCTTTGTCTTAAGAGAGCAACATTTTAAAGAGGTAATTCAAAGCCGATTGCACAAAGATGGAGGTAAAGATTTATTTTTTACCTATCCTGCCTGCATCTTGCAGCTGGATCTTGAGCATCTCCATTGGTGTGGTGATGATGACTTGACACATTCCCGCGCAACATCCTGCCAGCATCTCTTTGAAAACTGTAAGCCTGCCACTGAGGGTAATGGCATAGGGTTAAAACAACCCAAGAGTGTACAATAATGAAAAAAGAGGAAAATCTGAAGTAGTTTTTATTATCTACTCACATGTCATTACTCAACTGGTGGCGAAAAAAGTCATTAGCAGCTAGTTTTATGGCCTTCTCTGGTGTTACCAAGGTAAGATTTACCGCAGCACCTGGGCAAAGACAGGAGTAATTTACAAACTGAAATATATTTTTTAGATGCAGCTATTCTTTATCATTATTCTCCTAAATGACCCAGAAAACAGAAAAAACAACAACATTTTCATTCAAGGTCTGCTAATACTCACCTCTGTACATGCCAAAGTACCCTTCAGACTTAACAGTTTTAATGAGGCAGTCCATCCTGAATGAAACATGAGAACCCGATGAGTGAAGGTTGTCAGACGTTTTCTTTTCATGTCACGTCAACACAAAGAGACTGCCGTCTTTCTCTGACAGTTACTTCTTACATGCTCTTATACATTTGCTGCCCACTGCGCTGGTTCTGCAGGCGGGTCTTCGCCAGGTCTATTGGAAACACACAGGTGACTCCTACCATGCCTGCAATCCCTCCATTGATTAGTTTGGCAGGTAAGCTGTACAAAAACACAAAGGGTGTAAGACCTGGCATTGTCGTTCTACAACTGAATGAGGGAGGATAATGACAAACTTCTAATACTGGACTTAAAGATTTTTGTAATAACAGAAAGATGGATTGTGGGGAGATTTTTCTTTACACTTCTTAAGTGGTATCTATGGGATGTGTCAGGGCTTATTTCAACCACGCTTCTGGGAACCCGGCCACCTAAAAATAACTTGACACATCCTACACACAGGCAAAAGGCCGTCTCGAGGCCTGGACTTTTTATTTACATGAGTTACTCAACTTAAAAAGTTATATTTGTGTCTACATGCATTCTACGTATCATGCTGGTAAGGTTCATACCTAATCTGCTGTTGCTGGGCCATGGTTTCTTGTTTTTGGCAAGTGCAAAAATTGGTCAGGGTGACAAAGCAGGCCGCAGATGGAGACGAGGCTGGGAGTCCCTGAGAGACACGGAGCAAGGCAAGAGTGGAAAAGAAGAGCAGGGTTATATATAGGGAAGGGAAACTTAGCCCCGCTGGATTTAGGATCAATTTCGCATCTGGCTCCGCCCACATCCCCTGCAGCCAGGAAACTGAGCCGGAGTTGCTTGTAACCTCAGCAAAATTCCCTTCTGACGACACACAGTCTAACTGTGTTAGAATTCACTGAATTTATAGTAACTGGTTTCCCTGATCCAGATTAAAACAAACCCACATAATAAACAACCAAAATCCTACTCACAGTTGAAACTAGATGCAGACATGAGTTTTATAAAGATACACATGTGCATTTCTTTCTCACTGTATAGCAACAGATCACACTAAACTCTTCCTCTTTGAGGTCATTTAGAATTACTAGATATATATTTGTTAAATGCCAGAAAAATGAGAAAGACAAGCTCCCAAGACCTGTCCACACACAGGCAACCCTTCTTCTCTATATTTTCTACTGTTTGATTATAGGCTGGAACTCTTCACCTCTGCATATGTGTTGTCAGACTATCAGGATCATGGTATTGCCTCTTGAGACTTCGAGACTGCCTCTGTGCTCTTCTGACGAAATTGAGAAGAGCACAGAGTCCCTGCACAAAAAGATATCATTCATGCATGAAGTCAAGGCTGCTTCTTCCAAGACAGAGAACGAACCCTCCAACGCCAAAGCCGGACCTTCCAAGACCGGATGTTTAGAGTTCAAAGGACATTGTTTGTTTGTGTTTTTATTTTTGGTATTTTTTGCAAAAAATGTTACCAAACGTTCATGGAACAACCACTCAACCAAAACTACATGTTGGTTTTTAGCTAATACTCGTCACAATAGATTTAAGTTGTTAAATCTATTCACATCTACTGATCATTTATTCAAATGACACAAATTTCTTCTTCTTTTTGCGACTCTTTGGATCAAGTGTAAAACAGTCACACCAAAATTAAACTGTATAATTTAACTAGTATAACTAAGCAGAAAATATGACTGGGTTCCAAGCCCAACAAGTCTGCCGCCGCTTCTCCATGAATATGTTTGTGTACCTGGTCATCTGTCCCATGTCTTTTTTGTGTTGCCCTGTGATGGACTGACAAACGGTCCAGGATGTACACTGCCCCTTGCCTAAGTGCACTTATAAATGTGGGTATGTTGGTGTCTTTAAGCCATGAACTTTATTTTGGACTGGAAGGGTTAGCAACCTTGTTGATTTATCTCAATAAGCATGCATCTCACACTGTATCTAAGTAGATCATGGGCAGTGAAACCCTTTGCTGTAGTGCTGATATGAAATATGCAAATTTGTGTCCCCCTAAACTTAACAATGTGTTAAAGTTTTTATGAGTGCACTGAGCATGAAGTCCAACAGAAGCAAAATGATACAATAAAAGTGTCCAGAAATTGTAATGTCCGTTTACAATTATTTATTAATGTGCATACACAATCTTATTTATTGATGCAGCACACGTTCAACACAGGGCTTCGTTGCTGTATCAGTTTCCAATCGAACTACAGAAAACGCTACAGCCATCTAGTACAAATACGACTCAGTCAGCTAGTTAACTGCCATTTGACATGTAGGTGCATTGCTTTTATGAGCAGGTTGTCAGGTTTCCAAAACATTTCAGATTCTGTTTCTCCACACCACCAAGTTTCACAGAGCACTGGTCGTAAGAGTACGGTCTGGGTTTGACACAGTGGTGCGTGCGCGTGTCACAGCGCCTGCAGCTGCAGCAGCGGGCCGCGGGATAATACAACTGTGAGCCAACATCCTGAGGACAGCCAGGAATGAAGACAGCCCGGTACACAAGGGAGATGGGCACACAGCTCCGCTGAATCAGGAAAGCCCTGCCAAAGCTGCCCTTCAGATTGGTATCCTGGAGGACAGGAAGGAAGGATGAGAGGAACAGAGCAGTTTTTGATCAGAACTTCAAAAATGTTTAAAAAGACTAATATTTCAGAATCTATTCTTTGAATTCTTTCTTTTAATTATCCATCTATCCAATCACTACCTATACTTGGTTATCCCTGAAGATCATAAGGAGGCTGGTGAGTATCTATTGCTCTCATCGGGAGAGAGCCGGGGCACGACATGGACAGGCTACTCATCAAACACAGGGCAACACAGAGACACGCAGGTCAAAAACACACACACACACACACACACACACACACACACACACACACACACACTCGCACCTAATAGTTCTTTTAGAGTAACTAAAAAACCGAAGAGTCAGATATTTCGACTATGGGTGGAATCGTGTGTGTGTAACCGCAGCACGCTGAAGGACACCTATGGGGAGGATCTTACTGGAAAATGACCCTGGGCTGGAATTCAATCCCAGGACCTTCTGACTGCAATGTGACGGTGATGACAACTGTGCCGCCGCCATACAGCCACACTTCAAATAAAAAATACCTTTGCAAAAAAACAGAAACGGTCTGTTCTCACTCACTCTCGTGTAGCAGTAGCCACTGCATATGGTCGTGTTGACAGCCACACACTGGGTACAGTTTTTCTTCTCAAGCCATATTGTGTGATTCATCAGGGTACAGGTGTAGACGGCTCCAACCATTAACGCAAAAAGCAGAGTCCGTCTCAAAATAAACAGAGGCATGCTAGAAAATGCAGATACAGACATAAATGAGCAATCAAGACGCAATCACACGGAAAATGCAAAGCACGAACATAAAGATAAAACATTTGAAAGACGCAGAGCACTTCATCTGAACAGAATTTCTTTGAAATGCATACAGACCTGTTTGTTTAATCTTGGTGAATTGAGCTATCGTTGTTACCACATCAGACATGCAGCGTAAAAAAAAAAAAATAAAAATTAGTCCCTCTGGATGTGCAATCTTTCACGTCTAGAAAAAATAAAAAATACAACGTTTTGCACTGCTGTTTTTCTACTTAATGTCATCTAAGCTCTCTAACTCTTCTCTGCTTTTCTCCTCTGTTAAGATTTGAAAATACTGCGTCTGTTCGGCGTCTTTTATGCAAACCTTAATCCATCTTGGCTGCCCCACTAAACTTCAGTCTATGATATCCTCCCAGACATTATGTCAGCTGACTGCAGGTGTGTGCATGCTCACATGAATATTCATTTTCACAGGTCACACTATTTGATGCACAGAGGGGAGGAGGTGTCATGCTTATATAAATTTGAGTCCCAGCAGGTTCAGATGGCGGTCAGAAAACCAGTACATGTGCCAGCCAGAAGTGGTCAGTGAAACTGTTTACTTGGGTTTCTGGAAACTGAACAAATCCAGATTTTCATAAAAAAATGATTTCTTTTCTAAACTTATGGCACATTTTAAGTCAATGTTGTTAAAATAAAAGAAAATCAAGCGATAAGACAGTTATAATGAGGAAATAAAACAATCTAAGTTTTTCATCGGTTTGTGAAAATCAAGCATCTTTGCTGTTGATCCACCTTATGTTGGGACAATACATGAATGAGTCCCACCTGAGAAAAAGGATGTCGCTGGCTGTCAGACTTATCTAAGCAGTTTTAGATAAACTCAAATTATAGCCTGAAAACATTGCCGATGAAACACATGGTTTTTATATATTACATTTCCTTCAAATTGCTTGTTTTCATAGGTAAATAAGGAAAGAATAGGTAAATAAGGAAAGAATGGTCAAACAATGAGTAATTTCATGGAAAATGAGCAGTGTAGTTTTAAATGACTGCAGCTGTGTGCATATATTATGAGGGCTTAATCTTGATTAACGACAATTTTACTGTCAATATGACAAACGAGGAAGTTGGTCATGCAACTGTGTGACGCTCTACATTTCCAATGATGGGTCAGAACTATGTAACAAAGCTATCAGATGAATACAATAAACTGGGTCATAAACAGTTCAGCAATTATCTTCCTTGACATACATATGAAGGTTTTTCATAATTTGGGTGACAAGAGGTTTATGAAAAAACCAAACCAACAATGCACATAAGCAGCTGTGTATGTCCACAAGCAGCTAGAGTGTGTCAGTGCTATAAGAAAATAAGACATATTAATAGCATTTGTTTAGTTACATGTTTTATTGTTTTTGATTTAAAAATGATTGAGAAGCTATTCTATTCTTTCTGGATTAGTAAAGAAAAATGAGAGAAGAAATCAGGACAAATCTGTCTTAGCGAGAGTGAAATCAACAAAGTATATCACTCTTCAATATTGTCCTCCATCCAGTGTTGTGTTCAAGACCACCTAACCCGAGACCAAGACAAGACCAAGACCAGAGTGTATCGAGACCGAGACAAGACC
>NW_015114108.1:0-86090 GCF_001443285.1 Poecilia latipinna
GCTGTGCGGTTCTGGATCAGAGTTTTAAGTAATTAGTTCAATTTTGACATTAGCTAATTTAAACACCTGTATGCATTAGCTCCGCAGCCCGAAATCCATGGACGCATACAGTCAGTGATTTGTAAAGGATGTATGAACTCTTGGTGTGAATAAGGAGGTTCTGATGACCGGCAGAGTAAGCACATGTAGTAGCAAACATGTAGGCTTCATGTTCATCTTAACCTGCAGATAAAAGCTACGTCAGCTAAGCTAATTTTGCTAGTTTGTCAATATAATATCTGATATCTTAGTGTTACACAGAGGTGGACAGAGTACTTAAATTGTAATCAAGTAATATTTATTATGCACTTATATTGTTTAGAAGTTAGACAGGAACGAGGTGTGAGTTAGTTCTAAGCTTATGACTTGTTTATTGTTGTCATAGCAACTCCCTAGCAACTGTAGTGACGGTTACAGTAACTACCAAGATGGCTGTCAGCTACAAAATTCTGGGAATTTTGACACATAGCGTTTTGGATTTTTTATCACTGAATATTCTGATAAGCGCGTCAGAAGAAGACGTTCTCGTCTCTGCGTCCTGCGGAGTCTCCTGAACTCAAAACCTTCCCGATCGCGATCGACTGACACCCCTGACCTATTGCTGTTCTCCCTCTCAACAAATGTGTTTTTGCAGTGAACAAAGCATTGCAGAAGTCCCCTGTAAGGCTGTAGATAGAAGAAGAAAACCACTTGTGCTTTAAAGGAAATGCTTCCCACTTCAACCAGCGCTGTGAAACAGAAACTGCGCCAGTCTGCAGCAGGTGGACCGGTGGTTGGGAGTGTTCAGAGGAAAGGACACAGGCTGGCTGGCTGGCCGGCCTGCTGGGGTGTGTATTCTGGGCCTTGGTAAGTATACTCTTTATGCTGGGGCCACGGCCACAGACCAGTAGGAAGCCATTCATTACGCCGTGCAGGGAAGGCAACGTGGGGAAAAACCAGGCCGACCACGTAGCACCAAGCATGGCCACCGAGTCCTGGCCCGCCCCGTCCCCTCTCTACGCCCAGACAACACCCACTGGCTCGCACCGAAAGCTTTCACACCCCCACCAAGAGACGCTCTCTTCCTCTCACTGTCACTCAGCGATGAAGTTTTTCTTTTTTTTCTGGACCTGCTTCGAAAACCGAACACTTCTAAGCCTCCCTGCTGTCAGGAAATTTAACTCAAGATGATCTATGTGAAACGAATTCAGTCCAAGAAAAACTAAGAGAAGTTGAAGCAGCGTCCAAAAATTATCAGATTAGTGATGTACAAATCCTGTTTAATGCAGAATAGGTCAAGTTTTTTCTTAACTTTTTGACACCAAACATCAATCAGGACAGGAAGTTCTGTTTACAGAGGCATTCCTTCCCATGAAACGGTTTGATTCATCCTCCTGTGTCCACGCTCTCCCTCTCTGCCCTCCACAGCTACACCTCATCCCCAGAGCTGGGAAGTCCCTGCATCCGAGGCTCAACCGGCTCAATCCAGCCCGGCATGGTGAAAACGAAATATTTATAGAAAGCGATGCCTCCCTGTTCCTCCTCCTCCTTCTCCTTCTCCCAAGGACGGAGAGGAGAACAACACCCCATGTGGGTGGGGATGCTGGGTTGAATTGAGCTGAAATAAATCAGGGACAATGAAACAGCAGCACAGAGAAACGCTGTAGAAAAAAATGTCAAATTTTTCAATTATTATTGCCATAAAAATTTTTGTTTAGTCATAAAATCCATACATCTCCAAGTAAAAATGACTTTTTCCAATACTTGCTGCTCCTCTAAAGTAATTAGGTCAATAAAAAGTGACCTTTCTTTCTACAACTTTAGGATTTTATTTAACCTCAATTAATGGTTTCTATTATTATTTGATGAAAAAAAGGTTTGAACAATCCAACAATCCAACATAAATCAACTTCCACTAATTATATTTTATATACCCACTTGTGAATTATTTAACGATTTGGACAAGTAGTGATATTCAGTAAAATTTGAAGATGTGTTCAAATGAAGCTCGTTTTTCAGATTAAAAGCACGTTCTTGAAGTGAACCTTTAAGCAGCTATTAAACTTACTTTTCATTAAGTCCATATTTATGTGTTAAAAATATATTTTTATTGGTTTTATGTATTATTCTAATTTTAATGTTAAAAATCATCATCATTAACACAAATAACAGCTTTAAAACGCCTGTCTGCATGTAAATAAACAATATAACATGTTTATTGAAATAAATTAATTTACCAATTATAATATTATTTGTTAAATATAACTAAGCATTGGTATGTATCACTATAATATTAATATCAATAACTGTCATGCAAGAAAGAATAACTTGCTGAGTCATGTCAGAACCAGAGTTAAAAAAAATACTTGGACACTGGTTACCATGGTGATTCCAACCGTTGCTAGGGTAGAAAAGGGGAGGGGGATCAAAACACTCTTTTTATTAAAGAGACAGACCAGAATTTAGGTCTCAACAAACAGCTGCTGTATTATAGTGTAAAATAGCCACTATATAAATTTGTTAAAGTTCAACACTTTAACAAATTTATATACTCACTTAAACTAGACTTCTTGCCACAATAGTTCTGACTTTTTTCTTATTTGTGGAGCATTATATATATTTTTTCACATGAAAAATTAATCTTTCCTCTTCTACCTTTAACTATTTTCGCACCAAAATGGAATAATAAAAAAAAACAAGGCTGCTTAAATAGCAGCCTCCAGTTCATCTGCACTGCAGTAAAGCAGGAATTGGTACTTTTACTCCCGAATTTCCCCTTTGTGGGACAATAAAAGCTGTTTCTATTCTATTTTAGCACTGTGGACAGGAAGTACTAGAGAAACACCAGCAGAGGACATGGCTCCTGAAATCCCCTTAGGTTTGTCATGTCATAATATTTCTTCATTGGTTTGATTTAATATCGTAGTCTTCAAAGCTAAATTTTGACTTTTAATTAGTTGAAAGCAATAATCACCAAAACAGCATTGGTAAATCCTTTAAATACGTCACTCTTTGTGCAATCAGATTGGATAATAGGAGTTTTACAGTTTGAATTCAATAAACTCTCATCCTTACAATAATCTTTCAATTTTATAAAGAAAAACTACCTGCAAATACATCTAAATACACTGTCAAAACACACAATCTTACCAAGTTGTTTTCTAGTCCAAATACCTCAGTACACTTGAACTAAGACAAAAATAACCTACAAGTAACATTGCGTAAGATATAGCAGATTGTTTTAAGTCAATAACTCCTTAATATTGAAGAAAAAGTGCTAGTCAGATTATTCCACTTACAACATGGGAATAATGTCTTATTATTAGTGAAATAATCTGAAAGTGGAACCAGTACTTTTTCTTCAATATTAAGGAATTACTGACTTAAAACAATGCTGAAATGCTAATGTTAGCATATCTTCTCTCTTTTGTTAATATGACTCCTTGGTGATATTACTCTTAACAAGTTAATCATGAGCCAAAAAAATATTAATACAGAAAAAAGTGTTCTCCTGCTTTGAAAGCATACACTGCAAAAACAAAATTTTACAAATATTGTTGGTCTAGTTTCTTTTGCAAACATCTTAGTGCATTTGAAATAAGTCAAAACTAACTTTCAAATAAGTTGTCAGAAGATATAAGGGCTTGTTTTAAATAATTCCCTAACATTGATGAAAAAGTACTAGATCCACTGTTGGATTATTTCACTTATACCAACATTTTTACCATATTCTAAGTGAGGTAATTTAGTTTTTATTAATATAAGGGAAGTATTGACTAAAAAACAACTTATGTTGCTGGAAAGTCTTGTTAGTTTTGCCTTATTTCAAGTGTCCTATGATATTGGCAATAGAAACTAGACCAACTATACTTAGTAATATTTTGTGTTTTTACAGTGTACTGCTCCTTTATTCTTATTTAAGTTGATATATTTATATGTCTGTACGCTGAGTACTTGAAACAGAAGTTATATGATTCATATATAATGATTTAAACTTATATGACATTTCCACATTGGAGGGTGTTCTGATTAAATGGTGTTTGGTATTTAATTTAATATTTACCTAATTTAGCTTCTTGTTGTTCATTATTATATCTTATAATAGTGGCTAAAAACACCTGCTGCTGCTTTAGCTTCGGTTTGCATAATTTTTGTGTTGCACCGGAAACTTCAGCCACCGCAGTGCTAAATATGACAAGAATCAAGACATTCTGTACGCCTTGTTTCATAACGAGGCATCTAACTACTTTTGCATGAGAGAGGACTTTTTTTTCTGGTGTGTGTTGCAGCAAGCCTTCCTCTCTGCTTTTGGGACCAGCAAAAATAGTGGTGGTGGATGTGAGGTCCATTCAGACTCTGTTATCAGCCTGCCCTGCCGTCCCTCCCACTGCCGCAACCACAGACTGACCACACGCTGCAGCGAGAGTGCGCCCTTTATACGGAACGCTCACACACAGCCGGAGCAAGTGCAAATAATTGCACTGCAATCCAGAACTCCGTCCAGTAAAACACATGCACAAAGAGACGCATGAATCGACATTAAAAGCAGACACGGAGAGGCAAATTGCAGACGTGCCCAATTAGGCAAAAATGGATCCCAATAAAGATGAGCTAAATATAAAAGGAAATAAAGCGCCTCTTGCAGAATGCAGACACGTTCTGACACAAAGCTTAGTTTGTCCTTGAGACACCACGTCATGCTGCTTTACATCTGCATATGCACATGGGTGTGAACGCATCGTCTAAGCTAGCTTTAAACCCACAGAAGGTTGTTTTCATGAGGAAGCGTGAAACTAAGCAGTCTGAGGAAATAAACCTGTGAAGATACATCCTGCTTTACTTTGCTGTTGGGTATAAAGTATATTTTAATTTTGGTTAATTAATCACACTGATTTTAACGTGTCGAGAATCTTAATGCAATTAATTGGCTTCAACATACGAAAGTCCCAAGCCAGAAGCTTTGTTTCAGCGTTTCTGGTACGTCCATAATTCTGACGCAAACAGCAGCAAAAGCCCCTTCTTTTGACCCAATGGTGGTTAATTTCTGATTCAAAAACAATCTGAGTGGATGCTGGAAAAGACTGTTGTTGTGTGGAAGTTGTGCTAAAAGGAGTTAGCCGATCAGCGAAGCTATTCAAGCCTAAAAACACAAAATCTTACAAAGGGTGTTTAATTTCTAGTGCAAATATCTTAGTTTACAAGTAACTTTTCAGCAAGACAGAAATGCTCGTTTTAAGTAAATAACTCCTTAATATTGATGATAAACTTCTAGTTCCACTGGCAGATTATTTCACGTATAACAAGACATTTTTCCCATGTTATGAATTAAATAATCTGCCAGTGGAACTAGGACTTCTTCATAAATATTAATTATTTACTTAAAACAAGCTCATATAACTTACTGAAAAGTTACTTGTAAGTTAATTTTGTCTTATTTTAAGGCAAAGATATTTGCACTATAACTAGACCAAAAATACTTTTTTAGGATTTTGTGTTTTTGCAGGGTGTATTATAAGCCTGGCGGGCCACCAGGCTTTACTTCCGCCCTCCAGGCTAAGAGTTCTATGGGCTGTATTTATGGCTCTACATGCTAAAAACATCAGCGAATGAAGTGACAAGTAAATGACAGGTAAAGGATCAAAAAATATTTTGACACTTTAATTAGAGTGAAACAACTGAAGTGCAAAAAATTATATTTATTTATGTTAATTGTTAATATCATCCAGTAACATAATTACATTGAGATATTTCCAAATTTCCTGTCAGCTTTAAACTTTTTTAACTCAAAAACTCGGTGACTACTCTGCTGTGGGCTTTGCTAGTTTTCTGGGGGAAACCCTGAGCATCTCAATGCCAAACATGTTGCAGCAATTAGTAATTAGTATTGCTAATGTCCACAGTCCACATGTAAAAAGAAGGAGTTTTACAAAGAAGCTACATGAATGATCAGGGATTCAGATCCCAGTCTCCCCTACAGTTACCTAAAAATTAAGAATTAAATGTAATTTTTACCATTTATCATGATAGTACCACAAAGTATTGTATTAAATTCAAAGTTGATGTAGAAGAACCAGCAGAAACCGGGGATCCGAGGGAAACCCAGACCGTCACCATGGTGACGCGTTTTCCAGCCGATTCATAAAGTGTGTGTGTGAAAGTCAGCAGGGAGGTAAGGCGCGGGCGGCGCAGTAGCTGTGATGGTTCCCAGATTCCCACTTGGCCCACTAACAGTTGTTCTCTGACAGTAGAGGAAGTCATTCCTCCCCCCGAGCAAAAACATCTGCTACCTGTTACACAAAAACACACACGGCGAACCGTGGTGCCCCGCGTTAGACGGGTCCCAAGGCTAAACACCACGTCCTCACACACACAGACACACACCGTAAACATCCAGCAGAGGATTTCAGACAGTAAAAATGCAGGTCGCTATCTGCCGGATCGGGGTCTGTGTGTCAGACGCTCCTCTCCACACGTACTCCAGACTTCTATCTGCCTGCTGCCAATTTTAGTCGCTTCTCCAGCAGCTGCTGCTGGGATAGAGGCTGTATATCAAACACAAACATCTCTTCATCATCTTCACCTGCAGACCTGATAGCCTGGATATGCATCAGTCGGCAGATAGCACTGAGCTAGCTCATTTTCATCCTGCATTGTTTAGCATCTTCAGTCAGGTGACACTCATTACACTGCAAAAACAAAATCTTATCAAGTTTTTTGAGGTCTACTTTCTGGTGCAAATGCCTTAGTACATTTGAAATAAGACAAAATTAACTTATAAGTAGCTTTTCAGAAATGTATAGGGCCTTGTTTAAAGTAAATGATTCCTTAATAGGGATTAAAAAATGCACCAGCTCAACTGGCAGATTATTTAACCGGTAACAAGATATTTTTCCCATGTTATATCTGCCAATAAAACTAGAACTTTTTCATCGATATCAAGGAATTCTTGATTTAAGCTCATATATCCTACTGGAAAGTTACGTGTAAGTTAGTTTTGTCTTATATGACAAGAACTATGTTTGGAGGAGTTTAAAGACACCAATTATACAATATTCAGATTGCAGATGTTTTTTGTGCTTCCATTTGGTTTTCTATTGCTTCTAAAAACAACCCAATCGCTTAAAAACAAAAGAAATGCTGCCAAGTTTTGGCAATAAGTTAATGTGTTTTAGTGTCTAGAAAACGAGCCGTTTCAAAAACCTCCAGAATGTAACGTTACAAACCACCAGGCACTGCCCGTTACCTAGCAACCCCAGTGAAGTGCAGCCAGTTACCTAGCAACCCAAGCAGAGCTCCAGCACATTTGATCAGCTAGTTTTACCTCTGTATGCGCTGTACAATGGCTGCTGGAAAAGACAAGTGCTTTGTTGTTGACTTGCCATCCAGAAACCACTTGCTGCATTGTTTTTAGTGGTGCAGGATGCTCTACTAATGCTTTTCAAAGACGCATGTAGTATAGTTGCTCATCTGTTTGCAGCCATTTTCATTTGTGAACATAAATGTTGAGTTGAGGGGGTTGCGGCCAGCTGCAGCTTATTTAAATTTAAGGTGACAGGACGTCCTAAAACAACTCAAAACAGACAGAACTGATCAGACTAAAATGTCATTATCCAAGAATGATTTTGTACGAAAAACTGTAGTGAACATGTTTGGTATAAACATATCCTAAGCTGTTCAAGGAAACATAATAGGTCAGAGCTTTTGAAACTGTAGCCCTGGCAAGGAAGGGGGTGGCAGCGTCATGCTTGCTGGCAGAGCATTGCATCTAGTGAAATCCACCTTCAGAGTAAACAGCCAGTGTTTTTCAAAGTGTGGGCTGCAATACCCTGATTGGCCACAAGGGGACATCTTTCTGCGCACCACAGAAAGATAAGGAGACTGTATGAGATGTATAAATAGTGTAGTGAGCTTTTGGTGGCAGGCAGAAGGAAATGAATGTCTACACATGGCTTACAGGCATCAGAATCACTACATCTCATAAGTTTATGTCCTTACTGAAGCAGAGCAGATGCATCTCAGTGAATCCAAACTGATACGACTGAAAAGAGGAGCGTTTTATTGACATTGATCTCCAATGATTGATTTAACAAATAAAAAAGACACAAACGTGTCTCATAACTGAAATATTGTTTTAAACATCACAAGTAGATAAATGTGCCACTGCAGTGGTAGTTTTAGACACAAAGAAAAGAACAATTTGACTTTATTTTTCATCAAAAATGATCACTGGAAGATCACAGTTCGGTTCAAATGAGCACACAGCTCCTTTTTCATCTTATAATTAGAAACCAGGTGGCCGGTGTCTCCTGCAACAAATCCTGAACACGGCGAAGACAAGATACAGGGAAGGACAAAGAGGTTCCCTGCGTGCTCAGCTCCCATTCCAGGAGACGATCACGTCCTGGAGAGACGTGATCCCTGCCTTTCCCGGCGTGAAGAAGTGGAACCGATATGAGGAAACGGACAAAAGAGGAAGGTGGGAACTGAGTTTACTGGTCGCCGTGGCGATTCCCGCTTCATTACGTCACATATAAACACCATAATTTAAGCAGCAGAAGGTAAAACTCACTTTTCAAACATTGGTGAGATATGATGTATAATATCGTTAGTTTAAGAGCTGGATGGATTTTTATTCCAGTTCAGCCTCTTTATGCAATCTGACACAATGTGACTGAAAGCAGAGCTGCTGTTAGTTTGGCCGCATCGCAGCATGAATTTTATACACTTTTCCACACACTGCTTCAGCTATTACAGCGAGAAACTGGAGATGAGGAGCAACATGTGGGTGAGTCAAACCTGAACCTTCACTGCAACATAAAGACGATTCCAAAAGTGGGCCTTCTACCACCTGAAGATAAAACGACTAATGTCACAGTGAGATCTAGAGCACATGTCAAACTCAAGGCCCGGGGGGATTAAGCAATAAAGCTTAGATCAGTGGTTCTTAACCTGGGTTCGATCGAACCCCAGGGGTTCGATGAGTCGGTCTCAGGGGTTCGGCAGAGCCTCTGCAGCGGAGGTAAAGATACACTTGTGTAAAGTCGTGATGACGCGCCCCGCTTTTCCATCACTTGCTGCAGAGGATCACGTTACATTGCTTAGCCAATCAGTGCTGCGGAGGGGATTTGTATGAGAGGCCCCATGGGCCAAAACTTACAAACTCTCTCACACTCACCACCAACTCTCTTACATTCACTATCAAACTCTCTCACATTCACTGTCAAACTCTCTCAC
Organism: Poecilia latipinna; assembly: GCF_001443285.1. Taxonomy (NCBI): domain Eukaryota; kingdom Metazoa; phylum Chordata; class Actinopteri; order Cyprinodontiformes; family Poeciliidae; genus Poecilia; species Poecilia latipinna. The sequence goes on from NW_015114108.1 coordinate 9,253, forward strand.
ATTCACAGTCAAACTCTCTCACATTCACAGTCAAACTCTCTCAAATTCACAGTCAAACTCTCTTACACGTACTATCAAACTCTTTTACATTCACAGTCAAACTCTCTCACATTCACAGTCAAACTCTCTTACATTCACTATCAAACTCTCTCACATTCACAAACTCTCTCACATTCACTATCAAACTCTCTTACATTCACAGTTAAACTCACATTCACAGTCAAACTCTCTCACATTCACAGTCAAACTCTCTTACACGTACTATCAAACTCTCTTACATTCACTATCAAACTCTCTCACATTCACAGTCAAACTCTCTTACACATACTATCAAACTCTCTGATAGAGTTTGATTGCAACAGAAGTTAACTTAAAATTTCAGTTTCTGATTGGACCCCAGGCAGGAGTAGGAGGGTTTTCACGGACAGAAAAATAGCTCAGCAGCAGCGATTAACAGAGGCAACTAATATTTTAAATGACATCGTTAGCGCTCCCACAGTAATGTCAGCATTATCAGAAGTGTTTAGAAGCCGAGAGCCAGCATCGGAAACCCCATCTGTCAGTGGGATAGCCGCCTCTTCGGAAATGGCAGTAAAGCCAGCCTGCACTCGATGTGCGCGACAGCACAAGTTATGGCGCTCACTTTTCAAAATAAAAGCGCACCTCCGGTTTATGTTTGATTCATGTTTCTCTCCTGCGGCTTTTAAAAATGTAAAACTTTGTGTTAATTGATTTACTAAAGGAAATCATGTATCTGAAAATAAATTAAAACATATTATGTGGGGAAAAAATTCTGTAAACCACATATGTGCTATACCTCAATCAAAATTGCTGACGTTTGACATGCAAGAAATCTCACATAAACAATACCTATATTACATAAACAATACCTTACCAGGTACTTCTCTCACTTCAGGATGACACATGGACACCTGTAAGACCAATTTTAACTGAGGTTGCACACATGTGCTTTACAGGATTTTTTGCCCACACAATATATTAAATTTTATTCAGATACATAATGTCATTTTGCACATTAATTAACACAAAACTTTAGCCTGTTACAGCCGCCGGAGAGAAACTTGACGTGTGAATCAAACATAAACCGGAGATGCGCTTTTACTTTGAAAAGAGAGCCCCATAACTTGTGCTGTCGCGCACATTAAAATCGAGTGCAGGCTGGCTTTACTGCCATTTCCGAAGAGGCGGCTAGCTTTATCCCACTGATAGATGGGTTTCCGATGCTGGCTGTCGGCTTCTAAACACTTCTGATAATGCTGACATTACTGTAGGAGCGCTAACGATGTCATTTAAAATATTAGTTGCCTCTGTGAGTCGCTGCCCCTCAGCAATTTTTCTGTCCGTGAAAACCCTCCTACTCCTGCCTGGAGTCCAATCAGAAACTGAAATTTTAAGTTAACTTAAGTTAACTATCAAACTCTCGGAGAGTTTGATAGTACGTGTAAGAGAGTTTGACTGTGAATGTGAGAGAGTTTGTAAGTTTTGGCCCATGCAACCTCTCATAGATTTAAACATGTCTTTAATTACTTCAGCAAAACTCACGGGTTTTACCAAATTCTGTAGCTTTCAGTGTACTTCTAAATCTGCTCCTTAGCCGAATCTTTTCAGGGTTGGTACTGCCTCTAGTGGTATGGAGGTGGTAACACAACTAATATAATTACATTACTAAATCAGAATACCTCAAAGTCTTTATTATTTATTATAAATTTTTCATTCTCTTAAGAATGTAGAGCTAATTAAACGATCTAAACAAGACCTTAACGTGGTTCCAGTTTCTCTCGATAGCCAACCTGTTGAAACTGTGGCAAATTTGGGTCGTTCCTGGACAGTCAGCTCAACTTTGCTGAAAAGACTGACTATTTTGAAGAACTGTTCTCAGAGACTCTACCTTTTAAGAAGAATTAGTGATCATGGGGTGACCCAACTTGACTCTAGTTGGGTCACTCCTATGTCTTGAATTTGTGGGGGGAATCATATTTTATTTATCACTACAGAAAGGTTCAGTGAATGCGCATATGAAGCTGGTGGGTTCGGTACCACTGGCTTAGATCTAAGCTTTGTTACTTAAATCTAAGCTAGTTAGTTAGCAAGTTGGGTATATTAACAGCTAGTTAGCGTTAGCCTCAACCACCTAGAACCTGTTCTGTCCTGGCAGTTTCTCAATAAACTTAAGACTTGCGATAAACATATTTAAGACCAAATTACATTCTTTTAGGACATTTTAAGGCCTTAGTTTTAGATGAATTTAAGACTTAAGGATTTTTCAGAAACCCCGAAAATTGGTTATCATTGGTTGGGATTTATTGTCACATACGTATGGTAAGGCATTTATCCCAATAAATGATCAGCAACACGATACAGAAGAAGAACAATCAGAAATCCATGTTGGAGAAACAGACGGCGATAAACCAGGGAGGACGCGATCGGGAGACATCTGGGGAGCGTCCACACGTGGCAGCCATGACAGCAACACAAACTAAAAACCACTCTCCCCTTGAAACCTCGTCTAGGCTTTTATGAGGCAACCCCTCCGTCCCACAGCGGACCTCCCCGGAGCCCTGACCGCCAGCGAGCGGCACACACTCCGTCTCATCCTGAAGAAACCGCTGCAGATTGCATTCCCTGCGCCGACCCCTGCGTACCGCGCCGCGCCGCGCCCTCCGACCCCCATCAAGGCTCCGGGAATCCCCCTCTGCCCCTTTTCCTCTGGCAGTGTTGATGTTACAGGCAGACTGTTTGGTTGTGTTTGGTCAGGGTGCAACGACAGAACTAAACACGGGTATTTACCCTGAGATAACCGCCCAGTCTGGATAAGCTCTGTGTGGATTCTGTCCCAGTACAACCAGCAGACTTTCTGTCGTTAAAGGGATTTTCTGTATTTTCCGGTTATGAGCAGTCAGTATCTTACCTGGGGTAGGAAACTGTTTTTATGTCTCTGTTAGGTGATAATTCAGATTGGTTAAAGCAAAAATGGGAATGAAAACCAATCAATCAATTAAACCAAAATAATCAAGTCAAAAATACTTGAGGCCAAAAAAGTCTATAAATTTTTTATATAAAATATTTAGTTTTTTAGTTTGTTTTAATTTTTTTACCTTCTAAACAATAAAATTGAGCAATATTCTAATTAAATATGACCTATTATGCTTCGCTGGACGTTAGGATCGGCCTGTGATTATACAAAACATTTTTATTTTATTTTTTACATCTTTCTTTTAAAAAACAAGATTTTAGTTTGATCAGTTCTGATGTTTTTGAGCTGTTTTAAGACATTTTGTCACTTTAAATCCAAATTAGAAATGCAGTATTGGAATGGCTTTGCTGGCTGAGTTCTTTTTAAATAAAAAAAATGTAATTTTACAAAACATTTAACAAACTAAAATCAGTTTTTGAGCATTCAAAATTGCCAGAATCTGGGAATAGGAATCTGCATAGAAATTATTTTTTTTCTGCATTGCTAAAATAAATTAAATTGAAGACTTTTACGCACAAACTTATTTTGGTTTAAATATAGTTTGGTATAGTATGGAGTCTTGTACATTTAAATAAATGTCATATTTTTGTTCACATTGTCTTTTCCTTTTCTCTGTCACATAGTTCAAACAACCTGTAGAGCGTTTGAATAGAAAAATTGGTTTCTGAATTAAAAATCATTTCTGAATCGAATTTTAACCCTAAAAATTGAAAACACTGAAAGATTCACATCTCTTTATATTTGTGCAGTTTTGGCTTATTTACTGTTTTTTACACCAAATGGCCTTTTTTGACTCCAGTTAACGATTAATCGATTATTAAATTAGTTGACGATTATTTCAATAATCGATTAATCTGATTAATCGTTTCAGTCCAAACCCCAGCATAAATCAAAAATAGATTATTTAGTGTTTGTATTTTCTGATATTCTCTCACCCAGCTGTATTTCCTTCTCATGTTAAACCTATTGAGAATGCTAAGAAATCCTCATTTCCATCAATATCTCCAATAACTCTATGAAGAATCCCACATTAAGTTTCCCTTTGGGATCAATAACATAGTTTGAAATGATTTTGATACCCCACAGGCTGCAGTTTGAGTCCCTGTCAGCGCTGACCTAACTCTGACTCATAAACTGAAACTCAGAGCTCTGACAGGCGAATGATTGAAGTTTTGATTTCAGCTCTAATTGAGAACCTGCGGTTGTTTAAACAACCTATGATTACAGTGAGCGATGTATATTCCCAGTATGAGTGAACTGGTTTGTGTTGATGTGGGTGTGTGGGAGCGGACCTGCAGCAGAGCGCCATGGATGTGGTTTTGTTGGATGTTGGGTCCCGGTTCTGCAGGGAGATCCTGCAGTAAGGTCCGGACGGTGGACGGGATCTGGGTGACGAGTACGAACGGGACGAGGGCCCGGGCCGCCATCTCTCTGGTCCGGTACACGGCCGACCGACTGCATCTGCACAACAAACATGGTGGCAACGTTTAACAGGGACGGACATTGCAAAAGGTCAGAAACCTGAGGTCAATTTTGTAATTACACTGCAAAAACAGAAAATCTTAAAATCTGGTTTCTAATGCAAGTATCTTCATAAACTTGAAATAAGACAAAACTAACTTAAAAGTAACTTTTTAGTAAGATATAGAGGCTTGTTTTAAGTAAATAATCCCTTAATATTGATGAAAAGGTTCTTGTTCTGTTGCCAGGTAAATTAACTTACAGGATGGGAAAAATGTCTTATTGTAAGTTAAATATTCTGCCAATGGAACAAGAACTTTTTTCATCAATATTAAGAAATTACTTACTTAAAACAAGCATCTACAGCACATGTGTCAAACTGGAGGCCCGGGGGCCAAATTTGGCCCGCCGTAGTATTTTATGTGGCCCTCCGGACTCCAAATTACATCAATAAGTCCCTCCAGTTTTTCACAAATCTGCAAAGTTCACACAAAATCAACAGATCCCCACATTTTTTCAGATATTACTGCACTTTTTTTCTCAAAATTGGTGAAAAAACATTGAGTTTAAGTGACTGCTGCCTCAGCCTTAATGGATGTTATAGTCCGTGATCGATACGGCGATTATTACAAAGTCTCATTTAACGTCATACATTAGCACACATTTTTCTAAATTAGATCCACAAAATCTGTGATTTTGATTGCAAAAAACCCACAAAAACAATCACAAAATGTTGCAGGGACTGATCAGTGGTTATTTAACTTTAAAATACAAACAGCTACTTATTGATATTTAAACAGTTTTATGGGTTTCATCAATATATTCTGGCACAACCGGCCCTTTAAGAACATTCAGATGTTTGATTTGGCCCAAAATTAAACTGAGTTTGACGCTCCTGATTTAGATTTTACTGTAAAGTTACCTATATGTTAGTTTTATCTTATTTCAAGCTTACTAGTCTAGTTTTCCATAGAAACTAGACAAAAATACTTGGTAAGATTTTGTGTTTTTGCAGTGTATTAACCGGTTAAAGTCCAGACAGTATTTGAGGTTCCTCATGGCTCCACTCTTTATTAACACCCCTGTGACTCAGTTAGTGCTGATTATGGAGAACAGCAACGTTTCTCACCATGTTTACGCTCAAAATGTGACTAAATGACCAAAGTTGTAGTTTAAGGCAGAGTTTAGGAATCAACTGGACTCAATTACTATCAACAAAGCTCATCCAAAATGCTCTGTTTGTAAAATGTTTATAAATAAATGTTGTTAATGATCTATAAAGTTCTGATTGTCTTGGACCAAAATGCCCTCAGGTCGTCAGAAACCTCTCAGGATCTTACCGTTTTCTCGTTGAACCATCAGTACGTCGCTAATAAATTCACCACTTATTTGATTTGGCTTCTATTTTTGCTCATATCTTACATAACCTTGCTTTCATTTCCTCGACTTATTGCAAACTTTACAAAATCAACATCTCCTGGACCTGCAGATGAACGATAAACCCGAATTCAAATATTTTCGAGTCATTAGCTGACCGGGCAGGAAATAGTAAGCGACGTCTTGTTATTGCCCACACGCAGACATTTCCCTCCCACGGTCGCTTGCAGCGCTCGCCGGTAATGCTGAGTATGGCCTGTCACCCTGAGAGTAAAGCTAAAATTAACTTTGTTTACAAGCCGGTAGAGTTTCCTTCTCCGGTGTCATAACAGAGCCGGAGCGGCCACAGGGGGAAGGACACGACCAGAACATGAATGAGATAAGACAGACTGGAAGGGGCAGAGCCACAGTCACTGGAGGAAGAAGGTAATTTCAGAAAGGCTTTGTTTATTCTTTAGCTAAAACTGCCACTTGAAATAAAATAAGCAACAAGCCTAATTCAGAAATTCACACGAAACACAGAAAATGTGGCATCGTTTCATCCCTGGCACAAAAAAACAGTCTGAAAACTTTTTCTTTCAGTTTACATTTTTATTAATTTCTAACGAACTAACAAACGTTGTTTCGGGGTTTTTTATCATTTGAACAAAAAAACTCAGTTAATGGAAATAAATCGATCAGACGAATCAGATTTACTTTAAATCCATCTTCTTGGTTTATCTAAGACGCAAGAGACGATTATTTTAGAAACTGATTATTCTATGAATAATCTGGCACATTCTGCAGATTTCTCATTTCACCTTTAAATGCTGCGTTCACACCAAACATGTCGCGTCTCTGACACTTTAAGTGACATTTTGCTCTATCATTGGGACGAGTCGTGGTTTTGCTTTGCTGGTCTCTTTGTACTATGAAACTGAGAAAGTGGCACCAAGCCATTCATAACGGAGGCTCAGACGTCTTTGTGAAAATTTTGTGTTTAGTTCTTATTGAACAAACGACAGCAGAGAACGGTGCGTCGGAGCCTCTCGCCTTTATTTCCTCTCTGTTTCGAGCAGCGGCGGATTAAGTAATGAGATTGTCTTGGTTTTATTTACTGAAATCAACAGAATGTCGCCGTCGGGTGAGTGTTTGAATTCACCAGATAATTCAGAGGTTTGGTGAGTTTCACAAGCTCGCTGAACGCCGACGACGGTCGCTGTTATATTCAGAATTTCTGAACCGTCTGAAATAAGATTTGATACAGTTTATTTTTACATGTTAGACCACAGCACTCAACCTATTTTTGTCAGTTTCTGGTTCTTTATTATTTATTTTACATTGGCTAATTGCATTGACTGAACAAACTAAAGTTGTTTTTGCATATTTGACCAAATGTGTGTATTTAACTCTGCTGTACTGGTGCAAAGTTATCAAATAAATTAGTAATTTAGTACATTTATGTCTGTGTTAAAAAAAAAAAGAAACATTTTAAGTGAAGGCAGCACTGTTTCTCTGAGAGGTATCGGCCGATATTAAACCCCAGACAGCTATTTCAAAAGTGAACAAAAATGTATCGGTGAATCTTTAGGCTCCAGTAAATCAGACTATTTTTACTTTATGTTATTATACTGTTTGGCACACTAAAAAAAAACAATTTAAGTTTAATATTTTAAAATAGAAATGAACCTGACGGTAATAAACTGGCTCAGTCTTCACTTTCTGCCACTCCCCTCCTCCTTTGCGGCCCACATGTTAGCTATCTGTGCTAATTTGTCCCAATGAAGCTGTTTTGTAAAAGGAAATGACAGTTTGGAAGGGTGTAATTTTAGAAATGGCAGCGTCCCCCGTGGGATCCGTAGGCAGACTGGCAACAATGAGGCTCATCTGGGCCTCATTTTGCAGAGCCGAGAGAACAAATTACTCCACTGAAACTGCGAAACGAGCAGGTGAGAAAGAGGAAGTGAGCCTTTAACTGTAACAAAACCAACGGCTTACTTTACTAATTAAACCGTTTTAATTGTTACTTTAACGGGGCAGAATTATGTGTCTGTTAACTTTAGTTGTTATAAAAACATCAAATATGACTTAAAGGAAATGCTACGCTTTAAAATTGGGCCTCTGTCTCTTTAAAAGCTCCTGCTCTTCCTGAAACTCAGTCAACACAACATTTCCCCGCTATCAAGACCACAACATTTTTACCAGCGTTGCAGTAAGTGTTTGCTAATTGCTGCTGGCTAGTCTGAAGGAGCTGCAAGTCACAAGGAAGGTGGAAACTCTGAAACTTGGAAACTGCTGATCCAAGGAGGAGCTGCGCCTTAAAGGCGGGACTATGTCCACCCAGGTGTTTTGAACAGCTGAATGGTTGCCATGGCGATTAAAGGACTTCTCAAACATGCATAGAAGAATCAACACTCCAGATATGTTTCTGATGAGGGAATAACATTGTAACACAATGTTGAGCTCAAAAAAGTTTATTTTAAAACTGCCCCTTTAAATATTAAATAGAATAAAATAAAAACATTCATGCTCATGGAGTTTTACTAACTTTAAGTAGAGCATAACTATCAGCTTTCCTACATCTGGTGAGTTCCTGTCTTATCTGCAAATGTAACATCTGTGATGACCCGATTTAGTTTTTACAAAATTCCCAGTTAGGTTTAGATTGGGACTTTGACTAGGCCATTCTAACCTATGGATTGTTGAGTCTCCTGTTTACATCCCCAGCTGTAAGACAGATGGGATCTACTTGTGGGTTCTTCTGAAGGTGATTTATTGCACTGTAGTTTATTCAGGAGAGTCAGAGTAATGGGGGCTGAATTAAAATGGATGCTTTTCAGAGTTTAAGTTGGAAAAATGTTGAAAACTGGATCATTTTCCATCCATTTCACAGCTATGGATCACTTTGTGTTGCCTCATCACTTTAAAAGGCTGAAATTTGTGGTTTCATTGGAAAAAATTAGAAAAATTAAGGGGTTTGAAAACTTTTACAAGGCGCTGTATTGTCGCTTCTAATGTAGAAGTGGGCTGACTTTCTAAATTAAAAAAAAATTGGCTAAAATTTGACTCTAGGGTTATATAAATGGCATTAAAAAAATCAAATTCAGCCAAATAAAACAGGCAGCGATAAATCTTAAAACATGCAGCGCCGCAGATGTTGGCTACGCTGAAATAAAATCGGTTCACATCAGTGAAAAGCTTCTCAATGGTCCTGATGGGAACACAATCCCACACGTCGTAGTCAGACATGAAACCCAGGAGCTTTTCCCTGCTGATGGGGAGAGCAGATTTCATTCACTTTCCGCCCAATGAAAAGACAAACACCGGTACGTCATCAGCTCCGACGGCGGTCCGCTCGTTAACGCGCAGCCTTTAACGAAGCGGCGAGCGAGCCATGTGAGCGAGTCAGAGATGGTAAATCACCATGGCAACAGCAGCTGCAATAAACATGTCCGCTGCTCGTAATCCTCCAGATCGTCGTGAAAATCAAAGACACCAGAAAAATAGTAAATATCAGAGCTGGAGAACGAAACAGGAGGCAAAAAAATAAAGATCTGACCTCTGCACATAAATGTTTCCCACCGTAAAATTCAAGTACTTTTCAAGGAAAGTTTCCAAACTTTTCCAGCACCAAACTTTGGAGATAAAAGCAATACAACTGAACTAAAGAAAACTGTTTTAATTCACTGTTAAATTATGTAATTTATTACTGTTGTTAAGGTTTCTACATTCTACTCAGAGAGTACTAGAGCCACATGAATAAAAAATTAAATTACAAGAACAAAGTAATTAAATTAGAAGGAAATCATAAATTTCCGAGTATAAAGTCAGTATATTACAAGAATAAAATTGTAAAATTAAGAGAATAAAGTCGCAACAATATGAGAATAAAGAAAATTTAGCAAAAAAAAAAAACAATTAACATTGTTTAATGTATAAAATATAAGACGATCAATAAGCTATTAGGAATAATTAATATTCATTACATGTTAAGCTAAATGACCTTTCTAAAAATTTTAATTTCCAAGTTTTCTTTCAGTAAATAAAACTAATTTTAGTAATTCTAACTAACCTAAAACAGGAAAAGTTTAGTTTCTTGTTTTAGAAAATGAGACAAAAATGTATCTGTGTCTGAAAATATCTGGCTTTCAGCTGTAAATAACATTTAAATATCAAGAACTTTCCAGTAATTTGTACAGAAAATCCAAGCACTTTCCAAACCTGGAAAACACCTAGACGATTTTGTGCAGCTGCAGAACTGGCTGATAAAGGAACCGACCGGATCAGACACGCTCTCTCATGATCACAGGTTGGAGGGGAAAAAAGACTCGAGCCAGAAAAGTTGAAGCTGAGCCATGTTTGACTTTTCAAACACGTGGGCTTCGTTTTGGCCAGATGAGCCGCATTCCTGGCCCGACAGCCACAGAACGGGCCAGAGACCAATTTAGGTCTCCACAGAACATGAGGCTTTAAAAAGAAATGACTCAAAGACTAATTTGCTGAAAGGCGATGGTAGATTATTGCCTCCAATGCAAGTGAGAGAAAGAGGAAACAATCCAGAAGAGAAAGGCTGGATATTCGTTCAGGTAGATGTGAATCAGAGTCTTACTCCTCCACCGTGTTAGGGGACATTTTTAATGGACTGCCAGGCCACCAGCGAGAGGTTTGGTGAGAAGGTAGCAGCTCTTTCTGATTATTGGGAAATGGAAAAATAATGTAAAACCATTTGAAGCTCCATGACCGATCTCCCCTCACCAGGGTGACACATAAAACATCTCGCCAGTAAACGTTTCTCCGTAAACTCTGACTCATATTTTACTGGGATTTAAGTTTAAGGGCTGGACAATCAATCAATAACATATGAATCAATAGATAATACGTTTCATAGAATCTTCCAGAACCGCACAGCTTTCTGGGGAATGTAGGCAGAGCAAAGGCAAAGTCGGTAGAATCAACTCACTCACTCTTCGGTTACCTAGCAACTCACTCATTCTGTGGTTGCCTAGCAACAACCTGTAGAGTAACTGCCGCAGTTTAAAGTTCAACCACTTAAAATTAAGAAATAACAGGTTGAAGTGAATAACTGTGGCAGTTTGACAGAATTTCTGATATTTAAAACTAAAAACTAATAAATAATTATTGATAGACTTATTTAAAATGCTTATATTGTGGTATTTTTTTCAGTTATTTCGTCCAGCCCTAATTTAAGTACACGATTCTCTCAATCAATTCATATTAACTGTTTTATAATGTGTATTTTTAGGATTTTTGGTTCATATTTTGGTGTTTTTATTTTTAAGTTTCACTTTTTGGTTGAACAAAACATCCAAAATCTGATGTTAATGTTAAATAAATATTAAAATAAGTGTAAGTCTAAGTTGGGTAAGAAAAGTAACATGGATATGGTGTCTATCCATGACTAGATTAATGAAGTAATATTAGAAATATTTACTTCATCCTCCTACATAATTCGATGATCCATGATACCATCCACTGAATATCAGTGCAAAACTTAATTATAGCAGAAATTTGACCACAAAAACTCATTAAATACATTAAGCCTTTGCTTAGTAATAGGAAAAGTGTTTGTTTGCTTTTTTGTCGTTATTTTAATAAGCTGCAAAACACTTAATTTTTTTTTCTAAACTGAAACTAAAGATTATTTTAGTAATTGAGTATTCTGAAGATTAATCGCATCAAAAAATGGCACATCCTACACATTTTCCATTCAACCACTTTTAAAAATGCATTAAAATTAGCAAATGAACAAATAATTAAATTCCTTTTGTTAAAATAAGACAATAAACATTCTCAGAGCTTGAACTGGGTGAAGCTAAAACTATACCAACAGAGGAGTTTTGGCTAGAACATAATTATATGCAAAGCTGTTTTTATCTTAAATGCAAAACGTATATATATCTTGCCTTAATTGCTGCTCTGAATATGTTAGTTTATTTTCCTCGAATGGCCTGTTATTCATTCTGTATATTCCAGTTGAAATTAGTTTCAATTGATTAATCGCGATTAATCGTTTCAGCCCTACTTTTTTTCCACGTTGCCATCACAATGAGGCATTTGTGTGTCCTATTTTGAGGAAAAAGATTAATTTAATTCAATTTGGAATAAAGCTGTAACATGACGCAATGTTGAAAAAGTGAATACTTTCCGGATGCGCTGTATTTCACCTTAAAGTAGGGTAAAAATTCACTTTAATCACCAGCCTGGGCAGCGCGCAAATCAACAAGAGGTAAATATTAGGCTAATTTCAATATAAGATAAATGCGTTTCACTTTGTAAAAGCAAATAACGCCGTGTTGAACTGGAAGCCAAAACATGAAGAAGACCATTTTTCCACTCTTCCTTCACATGTCGTCTATTTCCAAAGGACAACCAGCCGTTTCTTACTGGAACTGCAGATTACGTTGGAGGGAACACAAGATGCCAACCTTTCAACTGGGTTTTCCAGTGAAAATCAATTAGACTCCTCCCAAATACTTTCCATAAGTGTTTTCCCTCATCTCCAATCCGAAGGGGAAAAAATGAAGGCTGTAACCATAGTTTCCCATTTGTCTGGTTGGTTCACAACAAAAGAAACAAAACAGAACTAAACAGGTCAAACAACCACAGAAGTACAAGACATCACATGAAAACCAGCCAGATTAGACAGCTGGGGAGTCTCAGCAGACAAAAACAGAATCAAAACAGAAAGCTTATCTCGTTTCCACCCATAATAAACATTAAAACGCACAAAACGACAGAGATCTGCAAGATGCATCTGTAAAAATAACAAAAATACTGGACACGTTTATAGAACAGTTATGGAGGCACCTGCATCAACATCAATATAAAGAGGGAAAGTCAGTAATGTTGAGACTGCAGGGTTTTTTGGTGATGGTGAATTGTTGCACACGTGGAGCTGCAGTTTAGAAAAACAGTTGTGCTGCTGATACTTTCTGTGGTTATTGCTTAATTATCTTCATATAAACAGAACAAGCAGCTGAAATAAGCAACAACCAACAGAGAAAGGAGAAGCTGCTGCTCACGTCTAAGTTTTACAGAAACAACATGCCGCCATATGTAAGAGGTCAAAATACTAATATTTATGATAATGTAATTAGAACAGAAGCTCCCAGCATGACGCACCAATCCCCTTTTTTCTCTTCCAATGGCGATATCTGAGGTTCAGTATTAACCAATACCAATATAATACAGATAAACAATTCTGAATTTAATTAAAATGTTTCTTTTTTTTTGAAACACAGACATAAATGTACTGAATTACTAATTTAGTTGATAAATCTGCCCCAGTACAGAACATTTAAATCCACCGTTAGCGCCACAAACTTGGTCCAACATGTCAAGACAACTTTAATTTGGGTTATAACAATCAATGTAAATAAATAATATAAAAACAAACTGACTACATTGATCAAACATGGAAATAATAAACTGCAACAAATTTTCTGTCAAACGGTTCAGAAGGTGCAATTAGGAAGTCTAATTATTATGTAAAATAAAAAAAGCACAAAGCATATAATTAGACTAAGTAGATCTGTCCTTATGGATCAGCCACATGATCACTGATACCCAAATATTGAATTTTTTCAGTATTGGAACCGATACAGATATTGATATTCAATTGGTGAATCTTAAATGGAGGCCATCTTGATTCCATGCCTGATAAGAGATCTGACCCAAACAACTCGCTGCAGTCAAAGTAAATGCTAAACGGTTCTACTTTTCAGTATTTCTCCATAAGATTGAATTTAAACACGACAGAAGTGGTTTAATGATTTAGTACGAATGAAAATTCAGGTTTGGCTTTGAGTGTCAGAAACTTTGGGTTTAAAGTGAGACGTTTCTCACTGTTGAGGATTTTGACCTCTGTTGCTGGATTTTCTTAACTGATCACTATAGGGCTTCGGTCAGAAGCACGCTGGTCATCAGGGTGTTTAAATGATTTACTGAAGAATCACTGAGAGGACAGTGCAAATAAATTGAAGCATTTTATTGTCAATGACTGCAGCACCAGTCTCAACAGTAAACAGCAAACAGATCAACTGAATGTCAAGAAGAAGAAATAAACGGAACAAACCTCCTTTCAATAAAAGGAACCACTTCAAAATAAAAGCATAGACATGAAGTACTTGAAGAATTAATAACACTCACCAAACACAAACTAAAAGAAATCCAAAATGGCCACCGTTTACGTGCTAAAGACAGACATGCTCAGTTATAAATAACTGTTTATTTGCGCTTTGATTATTTTTAATCATATGAAAAAATACAGAGATACATCATTACTAATGTATTGCTAATAGTCGTTAGCTTAATAACTTAGCGACAAATTCCCACATGGGGGTTTAGCTTTCGATACAAATGGAGCACAGATCACTCCTACCTCATGATTAAGGGCCTGAAAGGAGCGAGTCCCAGAGGAGAGGACGACCCATCCATGGGGGAGGGGTAGAGGCGGCTGAGCACCAGCAGCAGCAAGAACAGGCTGGGGTGGAGCGTCACATGACCGCTGTCACTAAACACAAACACACAAATAACCAAATGTTAGCAGAGACGCTTAGCTGTTAGCTGGCAGCTGTGAAAGCAAGAATGTTTTATACATCTTGGTATCTATCAAGAAGACAAGTTAGGCAGAATATAGTTAGCATCATTTAGCTAAATGATGCTAATTTAGTTAGCTTCATTTAGCCAAATGACGCTCACGCAGTTAGCATTGTTTAGCTTGTCATGAGAACAATTAGAATCTGTTGGCTGTAAACAAACTGTAACAACTCATCTACGACTTCATAGTTACACAGAACAGCTAATAGCATTAGCATTGTCATAGATTATGACGTTTGCAGATGACACTGTGATGTGTCCCAGGTCGAGCTGCATAAAACTCATTTAAATCCTCCAGCACCTTTTGAAAAACTCAACTTATAATTTCAGGTAAATATCTGCTGTAAGAAGTTTGTCGTTTTTGAAGAACCATTATTTTGTTTTGGTTTTCAGGTTATAAAATAAACAAAATAATCTTGGGGGAAAATTGGAACCATTTTATTTTATGCTCTACTGATATTTGTATATAAAATTATTTTCAGTTATGGGTTGTTGATTGTAAAACAGCAGTTTATTTAGTCTGCCATCAAAGGAAAAATGTGGCTTTATCTTTAAGTCATATTTTCACATTTATATAAAAAATATACCTATTTAAATATTGGAGTTGCAACAAATGGTTATTTTAGTGATAATCTATTCTGTTGATTATTCTGATGATTAATCAATTAGTTAATTAAAAATTGGCACAGTCTGTGTAGTATTTATTTAACCACGTAAGTTTATTTTATGCAATATTAAAAGTATATAAAGGTACAAAGAAGCACATAATTCGATTAATTTTTTAAATAAGAAAACAAACATTTTATTGCCTAAAATGCAAACTCCAATCGGCAAAATTAGTTGACCATGATTCCAATCATCAAGATTGATCCCATTAATCATTTCAGCCATAGAAAATATTATATAACTTCAATAAATTAATATTTATTGGAACAGCCAATTATTTAGTTTGAAGATTAAATATTGAGCTATAAATACAAGATATTAGAAGATAAAGTATCTATGATAGATGCTGATTACTGACACTTAAATGTCATCCTATTATGTAAATTTAATTTTATTCATTATTTTTAGAAAACTCATTGCTTTATATTTCTATTTAGCAGCATCAATGCCACCTTAAACACCTTCATCATAACCTCATACAGAAACTGTGAGCCATAAACTTTCTTTTATTACACATTCCGACACGGTCGACTCTTCATCCTGAGCTTTTCATCTCCATCTTTTCAAATCTCATCCCTTCCAGCTGAGTCAGAGTGGAACGTTTTCGTCTCTGCCAAACCGTTCAAAGTTTTCACTCTGACTCACTGGCAGTGCAGAAACACAAGAGGAAATTAAATTTTTACTCCACAAGAGTTTCACTTCTTCTCTTCCTGTTATGTTAAAAATGGAGATCAGAAAGAAAGAAGAAAATGTCTTTGTTTATAGAGCAAGGAGGGCTGGCAGCTGCGCTTTGTGAAGGTCTGTAAACATGAACGTTTTGCTTATGTTACCAAACGTGTGTGAACGCAGCGTCCTTCACAGACGCCTCCCCACGACGGCACAGTGGGCTTCGCGTTGTTTCGCTCAGCAAACGCACACAGAGCGCGTTCACGTCGACTTCATGGGAAACGAAATCGCAACCAATTAGGAGGCAGTCAAACATTTAAACTGTCAAAATCAGAGGGACAGGATGTGAGGTCACACATCCAGCAGGAAAAGAAAATGCCAAAATCAGAGGGACAGGATGTGAGGTCACACATCCAGCAGGAAAAGAAAATGCCAAAATCAGAGGGACAGGATGTGAGGTCACACATCCAGCAGGAAAAGAAAATGTCCTGCTGGAACTACTTTTTATGGAGGGGAAGAAAATGTTGGTTTGCGTTCCCTCGCAATAAATTAGCAAATACTCCTTGGTCACAAATGTCGATTTAAAATTTAAAATATTTAGAGGTTTAGAGAAAACGTGTCTATGCATTCTTAATTTTTTGGTGCAAAAAACTGATTGAAAATCAATTTATTAACCCTTTAGAATAGGAGTGTCAAACTCATATTTATTTTTTGGGCCAAATCAAAAATTTGAATGTTGTTAAAGGGCCAGAATGCATTGATAAAACCCATTAAACTGTTAAAATACCAAAAAATAGATGTTTGCTTCAGCATTCAATAAATGTTTCTAAAAATTAAATAATCACTGATTAGTCCCTTCAGGATTTTGTGATTGTTTTTGTGAATTTTTTGCAAACAACTTCACAGATTAACAGATAAGTAATGAAATAGTAATGAAAGTTAAAGGTCAAAAGGTCAACAAACCCCCCCACTTTTACGTTTACTAAATCAAAATGGCCTTTGCACTTTCAATAATATCTTCAAAGCAGCACAAAAAAATTTACTGCACAAACATAGTCGAGTTGATTGACACCAATTTTGCTTGATTTGAAGAAAGCAGGGGGCTGGTTGACCTTAAAATGACCTCTGGAAACATTTCTTAATATCTTTAAAATGACAGCGGCACAAACAAAAGGTTTACTGCACAAACATCTGACTCTATTTTTGTCTGATTTGAAGAAGGCAACTTCACTCAAGTACTTTACAAAAACCTTATATTACAGCAGAAAAAGTATTAAATTACGCCGAATGAACTGACCAGTACATCACTGTGAGACAACGCAAAAGGAAAAACATCCTCCATCCTCCGTACCTTTTAACATCTCCAACAATTTCAGGACGTCTTTTTTTTAAATCAGGCTTTTAGAGAGAGGAAACACAACACTGTGACCTTAAGATTCTGAAATCTCCTCTTAGACGGAAAGGACACGGTCACAGAGACGTAAACAAAAGAATATCTAAAGTAAACCGAAGCTTAAGCTTTCCATTTATTTTGCCTCAGACAAATAAATCATCAGCTCCGTTTCAAAAACCGCTGGAATATGATACAGACGCTGTTTTCCTAGGAAGGGAAGGGAGCTGAAGATAAGACGGAGCGCTGCAACTAATCACTTTAAAAACTCAGAGACTGACCTGGAATAGTTTCTGAGATAAAACCTGGTGCAGCCAGACAGAAATGATCGCTGCACTGAGATAATGAAGCCAGCAAATAAATATGGAGCCTAAGCTACATAAAAAAAAAAACTGTTTTGAGCATTAAAATATAAAAAATAAAGAAACGGGAATAGAATCAAATACTACAATAAAGTTATAATATTACAGGACTAAATTCATAATATTACGACTTTATCCTGGAAATATTTCACATGCAGTGTGAGTGAAACGCAAAAGCTGAAAATGTAACAAATGTTGCAATTTTCAACAAACTTCCTTGAATACAGCAGAGAGAAGGTTTACCCTCAGTTTATTTCTGGCATACTTTTTGTTGTTTTCCTGCCGTTTAGTTCATAATTACGTCCTATATTATCTCTGGGTCTCGATTTTTGTTTGGCCCAATTTACAAAACACTAAATGTGTGCATGTGCACAAAAAAAGACGCGTCTGTCGTCTATTTTGGAGCCGTCTGATTGTGAAAGTTCAGTTGGAAACCACAAACAGCTGCTCTGCTGCCTCCTGTCCCGCTGTGTGTTCCTATAGCATGACGCGGCCGGGTCTGTTTGGGCGGCGCGGCGAAAACAACGAGAAGTCAGACGGCCGAGGTCTGGTTCCGTGGGAAATTTGCAAATGTTTTAACAAGGGTCGAAGGGAGTGTAAAAGAGCTGGTCTGAAAGAGCTTTCAATTAATTGGATCCATATTAAGATAAGACGGGTTGGGGAGCTTCTGGCCGACTACAAGGCTTTTACAAAGAGGGGGAGCTGACGGCGATAAGGCCAATGAACCTCAGAGGACTCAACCCTCCACTGCAAAAAAACAGAACGAAAACCAAGAAAGACGTTTACTTTACTCGGCCGTAAAGCCCAGTGCTCTGAGCAAATAATCAGTCAAGTGAGCAAGTGATAAGAAAAAGGCTGTGAGAACAAAATACAGAGCGTTGGACTTTAATCTGCAGAAAATAAATAGTTTAGTTTGTTTTTTCCTCTGGAGAAAATAAGAACAAGAACACCTTTAAGGTTTCAGCCTGAGTCGCCTCACCTTTCCACAGTGGATGCAGCTTCCTCCAGCTGGCTCAGGAGGAACGGATAGAGAGCCGGAAAACGAGTGAAAAACTCCCGACCCGTCATCCTGTGGGCAGAGGGAGAGGAGGAGAACGGTACGATGATTAATAATAACGGCAGGAAATAATCCATGACCTCATAGTTGGTAATAATCCCACGTTATACTGAGATTATATTGTTATACCAACAATGTGTAAAACATACATTTTAAAGGGACAGTATTATTCATTTTACATCCACACAGAGTCATTTTACAGTAAATTAAAGTATCTATATTGACTTCAGTTGTTATAAAAATGCTACATATATCAAACATGACTTAAAGGTGACCTATTACACTTCCTTGAACAGGTTCGGATGGTGATAGAAAACATGTTCATGACAGTTTTTGCAAGAATGAGACACAATGTTGTGGACATTGTGATCAAGGAAGAGCAGCAAAGAGTCAGCAATCCCTAATAATAAGGATATAATAACCTGACAATTTAGTACCATTATTTCATTGTGTACTACTATCATCGTTTCATTCAATCACATGTCGACCGTCTCTCCAACAGACACAAACGTCTCTCAGTATCATTTAGTTAAAGTCTGCAGTCCAAACACAACAAGCACGCCGCATTCAGACTGTTGTGTTTTTACTAGCAGATAAGACACTCGAGGCTGTTTTCTCCGGCTTTAAAATCACACACTCACCAACTATTTACAGCATAATGTGCACATTGTTTACCATTTACCCTCAGAGCCTCATTAATGCTTTACACCACAGATTCAACAAGGTGTCTGAAACATCCCTGAAGGACTTAACAACGTCACGCAATCATTCATGACCCACATTTCTAGTGCTGCTACGTCCAATGTTGCTCTCTTGGATGAGGATCTGGACTTAAGAATAAATGAGTTAATTTACCTCATCATCATGTTCAAGAAACCAGTTTGTGATTCTTCTGCCAAACTAGTGTGATAACATTGTCTTGTGTTTGTCGCAAACAGTGATGTCTTTCTGTCTCCCAATCAATTAACTGTAGCTGTGCTTTCACACAACTTTGAGCAAACTGTTAAAATGTTGCAAAAAGAGGGGGAAAGCTAATTAAGTGTAATTCCAACCATCAGTGAATCAATTAATGTGAGGTAAATGTTGGCTACAGCAAAACTTGTTTGGCAAATGTGTTTCCATCTCCTGTTTAGCGCCTTAATTCTTCTTCGGACAAGCCAGAAACCACCTCAAGCGTAAAAACTTCGAATTTTGAAGTTTCCATTAGAGCTGGACAATAAATCAATAACATATATTGTGATAGGCACGTGATCAATGTCAAAAGATAATACATCTGATGGAATATTTAATAATTTAACTTAACTTTGTGCTGTCAACTAACTCACTCACTCTTTGGTTGCCTAGCAACAACCTGTTGAGTAACTTGCGCAGCAGCAGTTTATGGTTTCGCCTCATAACGCTTAAAAGTATAAAACGTTGTGGAGCGAAAACCGTGGATAAAACAGGAACAGTAAGGCCACCAGTTTGGCAGTATTTAAGACATTTGAAACAAAAAACTAATCAATAATTATTGAATCTGACTGATATGAAATGCTTATATTGTGATAGGTTTTCAGCCATATCGTCCAGCCCAAGTTTCCATCGATATTTTCCAATCTAAAAAGTACGTAAAAGTACGTTGATAGAAACACGGCTTGGCATTGATTCTTCACATGATTCTCATCTCACTTCGCAGCCATTTTGGCCTTTCTCCCATTGACTTGATTTGTCTCCGACATGACAATTCAAGTGAACAGAAGGAGAATCTGTGAACAATTCTGTAAATTTTCTGCCCTATTTTTGGATTGTATTCTGACTGTAGTTTTAGCAATGGCAGCGGAGGAAGTGAACAAAGCCGTTCACTCTGTGTTGGCCGTTCTTCCAAATACTTAACATTAACAGACGTCTTGTTCGGATTAGCACTTCTTTCTTCGCAGAGGAGGACGGATGATTACAGCACAGGAAATTTACGGTAAGTTTTGCAGTGTTGAACTTTCGCGTTACATATGTTAGCGGCAGACGTTAGCAATTGGGCAAAATTGAAAACTTCCAGGAAGCAATCGTTTCTCATACAGCTGAGTCACCAGAACCGTTTTATGAAGCAAAGTGTGGAACCAGGGTCTGGTTTCTACTACCATGACGCAGTAGCTCCACCCTAACTTTACCGTTGTCCTATAAACCTACAAGGAAGAAAGAAGAGCAAGGTACAGGTTGGTTGAATGGATCGCTTTTATAATGAAAACAGACAAAACAGCATAACAAACCACACTGACCCTAACAGTACCGCTAAAAAAATATTACCCACACAAAGACACTATGCCTACACTGCCATTTTGCTTTTAATGAGTTTCTGGAAAATGCTCCTGTGGAGGAAACCTGCCTTTTGTTTCCACATAGCGTGTAAAAGTGATAACTGGAACATTAGACCAAAATAGTAAAACAGCCTACACAGGACAGCCAAAAAAACAACATAAAAATAAAAGGCAGCGATAAAGGTTTCAGAACATATTCTATGGTCTGATGTTATGACGAGCCGATAGGTTTTTGCTCCAAATCCTGTCAAGCTAAACAAATCCAGCCTTCATCTTTGTTTATCCTCTCAAAGCCAGAAATAAACCCTCCCGTTCTTGTGTGAGCAGAACCAACAGTCACATGTTTGGGCCTATGCATTCGCTCAAACACATACGTGACTGTCAATAAAATTACAAACTTTATATTTAACTCTGGCGGTCTTCAACCACCATTCAGCCTGAGGGCCAATAAAGTTTTTATTTGACTCTGTCTGTCTAAATCAAGTCCCATCAGGAGGGAAGAGGTTTGCTCTGCCCAACTCTTGATCACAAGACTGAGGAGACACTGCTGCTCTCTCAGAACGACAGGGAAAACCAGCTAAAGCACATTCAGCAGAACGAAATCTGTCCAACGGCCTCCTCCAACATGGAGGCAACACTTCAGAGACAAATGGTGATCAATGTATGGCATCTGAATGCAGAACCTGCATGAGAAACATTCGTTTGAGTGTGGATGCTCTCCTAATGACAGTCTGTTTGCCTGACAAGTCTGCGCTCCTGGAGGTCAAAGGTCACAGGCAGCATCAGAGGACATTAGACGGAGAGAGAAAAGGGTCAAACTGGAGGTTAGTGAGGCGTTTACATCCACTCATCATAGAAAAGGTTGTTATATAACTTAAATTATTTATTTGAACTGTTCTCATACAACACACAGCTGCAGATATTTGAAGTTTGTTGTGGAAACGTTGAGATCAAAGCCATCAGTAGGACAAAGTTTGGGCTTTTTGGCACCGTTCGCTGCATTTCCATAAACCATAATGGAAAAGATAAAGATAAATTCAACTAATGGAAACACACCAACTTTCATAAAATGTTTTTGGGAAAAGATGAGGTGTTTTTTTTCCAGCAGTAACAACATTTGTGTATTTTGAAAACCTCTGAACAAGCAAAAAAATCATAATAAATTAAAATACATGCACTGAATAGGAAAAAAAACAGTTTTTGTTGTATAATCATTTCACTGCTGAAAGGGGTATAAAATGAACAACTAACAAGTTTTCTTGGATCTCTGCTGCTTCTAAGAAGAATATTCAGCTGAATTTTGGCAACAAGTTGATGTTCTTTTGTGTCTGGACAAGCAGTCATTTCAAAAACCTTCCAAAAGTAACTTCACAAATCAGCAGGAACTGCTATTCATCTAGCAACCCCAGGGAAGACCAGCCCGTTACCTAGCAACCCCAGCGAAATTCCACCCATCACCTAGCAACCCAAGCGGAATTCCGCCCGTCACCTAGCAACCCAAGCGGAATTCCGCCCGTCACCTAGCAACCCAAGTGCAATTCTGCCCGTCACCTAGCAACCCAAGCAGAATTCCGCCTGTCACCTAGCAACCCAAGCGGAACTCTAGCACATTTGGTTAACTGGTTTTACCACTTCCTGCGCTGGAAAAAATAAGTTTTCCTGTTGACTTATCACTTGCTGCATTCTTGTTGGTTGTGCAGGAGGCTCCACTTCTGGTTTTCAAAAATGTACGGTTGTATTATTGCAGCCATTTTCGCGTGTGAGTGAAAAAGTTGAGGCGGGAACTGGTCAGATTAAAATCTCATTATCTAATATTGATTTTGTGCCATAAATGAAATGTAATGTTTTGGCTAGCCCATGAATCTATCCTAGTCTGTTCAAGGAAGCGTAACAGGTCACCCTTAAAGGTTTAATATTAACATTTAGTTTGTAGTTTCAGCATTTGTTTCAGGATTAGTTTGTGACTGTGATCTTTAATCATTCTCTGGGTGGTCAGGATGTATTAAAAGCATTTTAGATGTGTATTTTTCTCGATGGGGAGTCTGTCAAATTCCTGCAAATGCATCTGCAATCCATGAAATCCGTACACATGTGCATGACACCAAGACCTTTAGCAATACTTTATCCTCTGCTGAAAAGGGAGTAACCTTCCAGAGGAGCTTGGCAAAGAAACATTTACGGCAACGCTCAAAAGCCCCTCTGTGGCATTAATCTGGACATTTTTATATGTACATGTGAAGTGCAAAGTGAGGAGTTGAGGCAGCGTTGAGATAAAGTCGGCGGGGGCCTTGGCTGGAATGCAGTGAGCAATCTTCGCTCTGTCAGCTTTGTTTACAGTTGCATTTATCTCCACCACGATATCTCATCGACATCCATCCGTGGTCACGGAGCGTAGCGAGCCATCGGTCTGTGCTTTAGTTGGACGACGATCCCCAAGCAAACAATATAACTGGATACAAGTTATTTCAGAAAATACACATCTGGCATTCCCACAGACAACATCAAATCCAGGCTTTCCAAACACTCAAATACACATAATTCTGTTTGTGTGAGCAGGAAATGTGTTTATTCTCCAGCTCCAGTGAACCAGGAGAACGCTGCACACACACAGAGCCAAATATTAGAGTGGACAAGCTGTCACAATACGTTTTCTGCTGCCAGAGATCACAACCACAAAGTCACGGTAATAACAGGGACCAGATGCACAACAGACTGCGGAAAAGACAAACTTCCAAAGATGCAATTATCAGAATAAGTTGCAAAACAACTGCAATTCTCTGATATGAAGAAGGTAAATTTGACAATTACACTACTAAAAAAGAAATAAACCAAATCAATACGACTTCAAGAGATAATTTCCATAATAGTATTTTTCATTTATTACGAAACAAATTCTCTCACAAGCACATAAAAATAACCTCATGCTATAATAAGAGAAGCATCACATATCAGAAAGCTGAACAAGGTGTTGGACAGAAGACTAAAACCACATGTAGAAGATAAACAGGAGCAAACTCAGCTGGGGTAACAGCATTCAGAGGCCTTGAGCCAGTAAAAATACTACATAAGGAACCAGACAGAGACTCTGGAGCAGAAAGCCCTGGGGAAGTTTGGCCTGGATTACCCAACAACTTCAAAATCACTTCAGTCCCAATCATACAAAACTTCACTGACTGTCGGTCAAACTGCAAACCTGGGACTGGAAATTAACATTTAATTTGATCAATCAACACCTACAAATGTTTTTCAAGTATAAATGCATGGTCTATATTAATAAAAACCAACAAGAAAATAGATTTAAGAATATCAGCCAAGCTAACTCTCCTGTGAGGCAGCATTTTACTACCTCTTGGCAAACCAAAGTAATGAGCTAAAAGCTACACAAAAATTAATAAACCCCATTTCTGATGTTGCAAAAAACCCAATCTCTGTTACTAAATAGAAACGAGGTAGCAGATATATCAACATTTAAACCATGCTAACGTCTCTGCAAGGCTTCATTCTACCAACAGCTAGCATGCTAATTGTGACAAAGAACCTGCCAAAGGTTATATAGAAACTTAATAAAAGCTGCTTTACAATTGTACAAGGCTAATACAGTCCATTATTAAATAGAAACAATATAACATATCTCCCAAGCTAACTATGAAGCATCATTTTACCGATAGCTAGCATGCTAACAGTGACAAAGCAATATGTTAAAGTCTATAGAGAAGTTTTAATAAAAACTCACCTTAATATTGTACAAAGCTAATGTTTCTAAATCAAAATTACATGATAGATCGGAAATGTCAACCAAGCCAGCTTCTCTCAACCTTTATTTTGGCAACAGCATGTTAGGTGTGACAAAGCATTTAGCTAAATGTTAAACAGAAAGCTAACACAATCAGTTTTACCACCAGTTAGCATGCTAAATGTGATAAAGCTAATATACTAATCAAGCTAATGTTAAATGCTAGATCAGTCATTCTTATTAAACTAAAGCTTAGTGATGATTAGCTAATTTTGGTATAACAAGGGTAATACTGTTATGTTATATGAAGAGGCTGAAGAGCTATAATACCAGCTGTAGCACCAAACTTTAGCATTTTACCGTCACATTAAACAGCACACACCACATTGTTAACCCAAGTTATTTGCTAATAAGGTCGTTTTATCAAAGTGGCTCCAGTGCTGGACCAAAACTGGAGTTACAGCTGGTTTTTAACAGGTTCTATAAAACGGAAAAGACCCAAACGTGTTTTCCACAGTCAGAGTTTACTGAGAGAAATGCCCAAAGTCTTACTCTGATCGTCTGTCTGGGAACAATGCTAACCTACAACAGATTGATTGTCTCCATCGTTCTGCAAACGGGCTTTTTACACCCCGTCTTAAATAACAGCACCACTAACATTGCCAACCTGCTTTTCTAATCTTTAATATTTGCACAAGACTTTTTAGATCTTATTTTAAGCAGGACTTAATGACACTATTGTTCATAGACCTGCCAGTGCTTATAAACTGTGAAAAATTGTATTTAATTCAAAAATACTTGTATAATAAAATAAAATAAATGAAGTCGTAAGTAGCGGCTGTGATTTCAACTCATTGTAATATTTAAAGAGACAGTGGGAGCAGAAGAAACTTTGAGCTTTTATTACTTTAGCAACAATTTTAGGTTTTACTACAATAAAATCTCCATGTTTTGTTGTTTTTAATGCAGATTTAAACTTGAACTAACAGAAGTTTAAAACACACCAATGAGTATATTTTTTTTGCTGATTTTAATGAGCAGCTTGTCAGTTTTGAATTAAATCAAATGTTTTTTATGTTTGTTTTTTAATAAATAAAGCTCTATCACAACTTCAATCATTTTTAGTCGATTTTTTCAGAGTGGAAAACAAAAAGGAGAAGATAAAATCAGCCTCAGCTGAATCATGTTGCTGCAGCTCAGCTTCTCAACCACCCTGCCCTTCATGACAATTATAAAATATCTAAATGCTTGTGGGAAAAACACTTGAAGCCTGCCGTCTATTTCGATTCGCTTTCTCCAAACACTTGAGCTGTTGTTTGACAAGGTGCTGTGAGGCTGGACTCTTCCGAAAACCTTAAAAAGCAATCCGCAATCTTTCAAACAATTCTCCAAAGCGGAGCCAATACGGATTCAACCAAAACAACGAGGGTTTAACTCATAAACAAGATGACTGTTTACACATGGAAACTCATTTTGAGCGTGCGATACTTATAGACCGTGATGTAAACATCGTAGCCACGGCTAACTGTGTCACCTCGTGTTTTTGACAGCAAGTCTTAACATTAGTGTACGCTCATATTTAAAAGAAAAAAAGAAAAAGCACTGAGATCCACCCACATCTTTTATGATTTCCAAACTTTCTGGCCGAAATTGTCAGCTCAAAAGTTTTCACTGGTCAAAAATTTTTTTTTTTAAAAACCAAAATCACCAAAAATGTTTATTTTTTTACCAACTCAACAATAAAATAAGCATTAACTGGTTTAAATAAATAAATAATCAGACTTTTTTTTGTACTAATGAGATTGTAGATCCAAAACTTCAAAAGTTTTTGAACGTTTTTCTTGTTAAATGAATTGTGGCCCAGTTTGTTTATTATTTTGGGCTCGATTAAAGAAACCTGGAAAAACATTTTGTCTGTTCTCTGCAGTAGAAACAGGATCTAGGTCACTCTTCATCTGAAAGCACTTGCTGCACTCAGCCAAGTTTTAATACAGGAAATAAAAGCAGATTTGGGCGCACCAGGCTTTGCTTTAGAGTCCAAGTCGATGAGTATATGTGGTCCTAGTTACCATGACAACGACAGGAAACCAGGAAGTTAGGACAAGATGATCACTTTGGGTTGCATGCAACAGTTTTTTAAGTAGATTTTGGTTTAAAAGCCTTATTTTTTTCCTGATTTATCCTTGAATAAATAACGAAATTATTTGCGGCTTGGGGGACCGCACAAACATCAGTCCAGGCGCCACAAATGGCCCGCAGACCCCACTTTGAACACACTCAGTTTAGGAGACAGTCCAATTACTGGAAAATGTGGAATAAAAGTGACATATTTATCATCTCATGCAGACTGGATGATATTTATGTGACTATTTAAAGAGAGATACTCCTCAGGTCGTTTGACAGAAACTTTTTCTGCTTCGTCATTCCTGCAGCAAACCTGAAATCTGAATCTGTGCAAAGGCCAACCTTCAGCCAGGGCGGCGTTACAACAGCGCCGCTCGGTGGCGATGCTTATTCTGCAACTTAACTTTGAATTTTTTTTTTTTTTTTAAGTTGAACAGCAAAGCCTGGTGCGCCCAAATCTGCTTTTATTTCCTGTATTTTTTTACATTCATGCATGTAAAGTTCTGGAAATGATTCTTTCGCTATTTTCCCATTGGACGTCTGCAGAACGCTTCAAACCTGAAACTCAGAGGAGTAACAAAAGGGAGAGGGAGAAGCAGCAGACCTGTTCTTCTTTGAGTGTTCGTCTTTCCCTCTCTTCACGCCAAAGATCCTCGTGATCAGAGTGCTGAAGAGGAGCGTGGAGGAGTTCCTCACCTGGAAAACAAACAGGTGGAATTAGGAAGATTTTTAAAAGAAACATTCTTGAACTTCACTGAACTTAGAAATAGAAATAATTCAATTAAAAAGTAGTTTGTTGATGGCAAAGGGAAATTAAATGTTGCTGTAACTCATGTAAATTAAAAATTATTCAGAGTTAGTGCAGATAGTGATGGAATGACCTCCTGTAGCAGTCTGTATTACAATGTATTTGAAGAAGCCTCTGACTGAAGACACTCTGTTTTTCTAAGATGTTCAGCCTTCAGTGAAATTTATGTGTAACAGAAGCATCTCGTATAAAGGTTCACACAAAAACAGGTTCCTAAAATGTTAAAAATAAGATTAACAATAAAAAAACTGCATGTATCGTATCATTTATCAGGATAAATTTCTTGCCATGATGAGAATTTTCATTTATCATTTTAACTATAAATGAAACCGAATGATTTTTAAGATCTCCCAAAACTATCCGTACTGTTGAGATTGTTAGCTTTACTATTTTCTACTCTGTTTGTTTAAAAATAAATGTGAAAAATGTAAACATTTGCTGAGAGGTGCTGGGGAGAAGGATCTCCTCTAACGCTCCTTTGTGCATTTGGGATGCAGCAGTCTGGTCAGTAATTAGACCTTAATGTTGCTTTTTATGAAGTAAAAGCTTCAGATTTAGCCTTACCGCCCACACAGGAGAGGTGAATCCCAGCACAGCAGCTTGCATCCCCTCTGAGACGAAGGGAATGATGTTTTCCCCCAGACGAGTGTCTCTGTACAGAGCTCTGAGGATGTTCAGGGCATGCACCTGTGGTGAGGGGAACGCATGTTTGGAAACCACATCAGAAAAGTTTGAATCTGTGAGTGAGAGGGTCTAACCTGAGGCACGGTGGAGGCGTCGGTGCTCCTGTCAGCCGCCGGCGAGGCCAGAGCGATGAGCTGCTTCATGGTCGCCTTCAGCAGGCTGCAGCTGGATGCCTTCGGCTCCGAGGAGAGCAGCGCCTGCAGGGGAAACCGAGGCGTCGTTCAAAAGCCGCAAAATTAAAACGTGACTGACCTGAAGCAGAGACTGACATTTTCCAGTTTGAAGAGAATTTACAAAGGATCACATGATCAATATCAATAGATAACACATCTGAAAATATTCAATATATAGACTATTCTCTGAACACCAATCCAGAACTGCACAGCATTCTGGGAGATGTAGGCAGAGGGAAAACTTTAGCCACTCAATCTTTCAGAGCCAGCTAAGCTAGGTCGGAGGAATCAACTAACGCTCACAATATTTGGTTACCTAGCAACAACTTGCTTGGTGACAAGCACTATTAAGTCCCTCAACTATGGTTACCTAGCAACGACCTGTTGAGTAGCAGGCAGCAGTTTCAGTTTTCTCTTAACTGCTTAAAAATAAAAAATAACAGAAATCAGAGAAAACTGTGTATAAACAGGAAAGAAAGGAAGGAAGGAAGGAAGGAAGGAAGGAAGGAAGGAAGGAAGGAAGGAAGGAAGGAAGGAAGGAATCTGCCGGTAGAACTGGTATATTTGCTGGTATGTTTTCCATGAATCTTAATAAATTATTTATTAAATCAGGCTTCTATATTTTGCAGTAAAATAATTTTTTCTAAATTAGTTTGTTTTTCTCATTTCCAGTAGAAACCAAACCTGGTTCCTGTGAACCCGTCTGGACCAGCATGACGCCGGCCGCCCTTCCCGGATCCAACTCTCCCTCTCAGCGTAAAGGAATGCAGCCAAAGCTCTGCCAAGACATCGATTTCCCCCTCACTTCTCTCTCCGTCATCTTATCAGAAACAACTAAAGATCATATCAAAAACTTCTAAAAATAAAAAATAGAGACTAAACCTGTAGTTTTATGTCATCCTGGCTCTAAAACGTAACAGAATCAGAGACAGTGATGTCACAGTCTCCAGAAACCACAAGACAGAAAAACTCTGACAAAACATGGAGTCTGTTGTGTGTAGTTTCAATATTAGTGATCAGAGGAAGGTTAAAGGTCAAGCTGTGGCTGAATTATACTCCGAGTCAGAGATAATACACTGGGAGAGGTCATAGAGGTCAACCAGAGGTCACTGAGTTTCAGCCCAGTCGGTGTATAAAGGCTGTGTGAGAAAACAAAGATTTAATCTGGAGTCAATGATTTAAACCTAAACTGAAGTGAACAGAAACGTAACAGATGATTCCAGTCAACATGATCAACGATTAATCACGATTAATCGATTAATTGGAGTATGCTACCAAAGAAAGAGAACAAATGCTAAACAAAAACACATTCAGAGCAGTAATTAAGCCCAAACTGTTAAAAAATACATTTTGCATTTAAGATAAAAACCTTTAATTGTAAATATTTCACCCAAAACTGATTTTTTTATATTAGTCAGCTCAAAATCACTAAAGTAATGATATGTTATTGCATTTTAGCCAATAAAATGTTTATTTGATTTAAAGAAAGAAATAGAATTATTTGTTTATTTGCATATTTTAATGTATTTGTAACATTGCATCAAAAAAGCTTAAGTGGTTAAATGAAAAATCTGTAGAATGTGACATTTTTTGTCCAATTAATCGATTTATCGTTCGAATAATCGGTTATTAAATTAATAGTTAGTTGCGTCCCTATCAGATAACATAAATTTGTTTTTTAAATATATCTTTATACCTCAAACAAAAATAAATATCAATACACGAGAATGTATTAAAAACTATGTACACCCTAGCAATTATTTTAGTTATCAGAATGGTCTATTGATTATTCTGATAAATAACTGGATAAAAAAAAATCATCAGATTCTGCAAATTTAAGCATTTTTATTCAATATTATAAATATTAATTATTGCTCTGACTGTGGCCTTTTTTTGAGTCTGCATGCTCCATATAACAATTAATCAATTACAAAATTAGTTGACAATGAATCGATTCGTGACAATTAATCTGATGAATCATTTCCACTTTATTGGAAACTAAGTAGCTCTTTAACATATATACTGAAATATCAACATTTCATGAAAGAAAATACAAACGTTTCAAGTTTTTATTCATCGTAAAACCTAAAAATAGAAATAAAATGGAGCTTCATGAAAATGTCAACAAATTCCTCATGGTAGAGATGTATCAAAATAAAAAGTTGACTTATTTTTCAAATGTTTTGTAATATTTGTGTCTTTTAGTTAGTTTTTTTAGCCAACTTTAATCTAACTGGTTTAATAAGTCCAACAAGGAAACCTCCAGAAATCTTTCTAATAGAAGAAAACGCTTTTCATATTCAAAAATATTTAATTAAATTTAGAAATGCTAAAATGAAAAGATGGCTGTACTTTTTGTTATTGTTACCTAAAAAATGCAAACTAAACTCCTTTGCCAGGAAGAACGACCTCCGTTACAACAACAGGAAGGTTCTGTTCACCTGCTGGTTCCGAGTCTCGCTGCGCTCTCGATGGGTTTATTTCTGAAGCAGAAACTTCTTTAAAATCATCAGCGTGACTTCCAAGGATCTCAAGCACCCTTCGGACTCTCTCTAAGTGTTTCGTAACGTCTACCTGGATATAGAACGGTATTCCGGCGCTTCGCCGCGTGGCACACAGCTTCGACGTCGGGTCGCTGGATTTGACCTCTTCCAGAACCTCGGAGAGCCAGCGGGTTGGAAGCTGCTGCAAGTTCTGACTGCCGCTCCTTAAAACGCAGAAACATCAGGAAAATGATCCAGAACTCATTCATTTACTGCTAAAAAAATAAACAACATGTAGGGAAAACTGAGGACAAGAAAGGAAGGGTCACAACAGCAGCTGGCAGCATTTCAGATAGTTTTTATTATTTTAGCTATTTATTATCAATTAATCATATATTTGTATTTATCTTCACCTATACATTTACTTGTTTTTTTGTTTTTTTTGTATTTTTATTCACTAATTGGTATATATCAAACAAACATTATAGAGTAACAAAAAGAGGTATTAATCTACAAAATAAATAACCGGATAAGAGAATAATAGCAACAAAAACAAAATAAAACAAACAAAAAAACAACATAAGAAAACAAAAAGTAAACAAAGAGGTATGCAATTAAATTGATACCTCCTTTATTATCAATTTATCATATATTTGTACTTTATTTTTACCTATACATTTATTAAAGTTTTTTATTTAATATTTCTTAAAAATATTTGTAACTTTTTTTCACTAAATAGTGCATATAAAAAACATACAAACAAAAAGAGGTATTGATCTACAAAATAAATAAGAGAACAAATAACAGCAACAAAAATCAAATAAACAAAAACAAGGAGATAAACATTGAAGTGGAAACATTCACGACAAACACAAAACAGAACATAACTAAATTATGTCACAATTTAATTTCCCTTTATTTTATTTTATTTAATAAATTAAAATGTTATTTGTTTAACTATTTAATAATTATTGATATCGATTATCGACCGACATTAAATGCTTGCTATATTTTCCATACTAAATTACAAGGCGCACTGTCAATGAATCGTCTATTTTCATTTTTATTTTTTATTGTAATCGTTTTTCATATATAAAACGCACCGGACTGTAAGGCGAAATAAGGGAAGCAAACAGTCAAAGTGTAACAGGGTTTTATTTCAACAATATTACGGATGAGAAGGTTGTCAAAGTTTCTTTATTCTTTGTAATTTATTTTGTTTAGTCAAGTTGTTTCTCCAGACATTTATTGGTGTTTTAAGCTCCTTGGCAGTTGGTGGTTACCATAGCAACCCGTAACCGACAGCTCCGCCTCCTTTTTTCTGTTGCCGTCGGTAACAGACTGATTAGAATCAGCTCTGTATTTTCTTCAGAATGATTATATTTTAACATATATTTTAGACAAATTCAATCATACACAGTGTTTCACGAGTAATTTTGCTACGTTTTTCTTATGTGTTTTTAACTGTTATTATTATTAATGTTGAACATTTATGTTTAATTTAACTACTGTTAACTGCTCATTGGGAGCCATTGCTTTTTAGATTGTTTTGGGTTATTTATTGTAAAGAGGTAGAAGCTGCTGGACTGATGTTAACCAACAACTTGATTTCCTCTTTTCTTAAAATAAATACAACGAACCTGAATGTGTCTGTCGTGAAGCCAACCTACTGGACCTGAGACGAACACAGAAGGGTTACAAAAGCAAAGAACAGTACGTATTTACTGCACGACGCTCCTGGCTGCGGTGGCTGTAATTTAATGTAACTAAAACATTTTGACCATGAATCACACAAGGTCAGTAAGCACAACCAGAATTAGTCCTGATCAATTCACTAACAGGGCGGTTTTACTGACGTTTTCTGATCAAATTAAAGTGTGGCTTATACTTCAGAAAATACGGTGTATTGTCCGCCATACTGTCCAAATCAACACGAGGAACAAAAGTGGCATCTCTGTAAAACGTTTTATTTGGAGGCGTTTCGAGTGTAACAATTTGGAAATCTGCTGCAGATGAAAGTGCAAAAAAAAAAAGGAAAAAGGAGAAAGTGAGTAACGACAGAAGAAGAGGGAAGGACAGAGACGCAGCAGAGAGGGAGTGAAAACACAGAGGAACGCAGCAAAGGCAGAGCATCAAAGGCCTGTGGTCAGGCACCCCGCAATCAACACCCTGTAACGCAGCGCACAGTCTGCATACCATCCACACAGAGCAGAGCAAACACACTCCCAGCATCCTTCACAACCACCAGAATGTCGCCCTCCTTATAAAACACAAAGAGAAGGAGGCAGGGTTTCCGCAGAACAACAAAACAGGAGGACGCTTTGCTGAGCACTGGCTGGTTCAAAGCGAACGGCGGAGCGGCCCGTCACCTGCCGCAGCGCTTTCACAGGAAAACAGGAACGCTGACCGTCCCTCATGCTAATACAGGAATTACTCCTGCAGCGTCCGCCAGGCTTGTTGGTACACCGCCCCGTAATAAACCCAGGTTTTATTGCAGCAGCATAATCTCACACTCAGACATTTCAGACAAACCCAACCTTTAATTTCAGTCCTTTTATTTAGTTGGGGAAAAACCCGACATTAAGGAAAAAAAGAATCGGTTTTATAAAATCCGAATCTGACATGGTTCAGTTAATCAGAGTACAGAACAGAATAGGACAGGATAGAATATACTTGATTCCTAAGTTGAAATTGATTATTTCCTGAGAAGCTGCTCCATCCAAAGTTTTAAATATTCATAAATACACTGCAAAAACACAAAATCTTATCCGTTATTTTTAGCCTAGTTTATAGTGCAAATATCTCATTTGAAATAAACGTAGTAAATTTTCAGCAATAAACAGAATAGCTTGTTTTAAGTAAATAATTCCTTAATATTGATGATCATTTCACTCAAAAAAAATTTCTCGTGTTGTAATCTGCCAGTGAAACTAGTTGCTTATCCTGGTCAGAACAACATTTGGAAAAGTATAAAGTGTGTGAATATTTACACACAATCAGGATGGGGACATTAGAGGTAAAAGGAAAAGTCTTAGGATACCCAGCAAGTCTCCATGGCAACCATTAGACAGCATCAGCAGGCTTATGAATGAATGTGAAACCACCAGAAGTGTGGCGTTTTTGGAATGCTGTAATGACTTGTGCATATATATTTACATATATAGATACATGGAGCCTGCCAGAGTCGAGTCATCAGGGGAAAGAAGTAGGATTTAAGTTCTGGTTAAGAACTCATCCACTCACTAATTACTGCCCACAGCTGCTCAGCAGTGCTACCTTTCAGCCTCTGTTGGCCTGACTATAAACACACTCACACACACACACCTGCAGAGCATGTCGGTGAGCCGTACGAAGCCCACGTAGGCCAGTTCAAAGGCGCCTCGATGGCGGGACTGCAGGAGCTGCTGGCGGAAGTACAAACCGACTCCTTCCACCTGGAGGAGAGAGAACCGGGATGAGAGGAGCAGCAGCTGCTGGGCTCCTGGTTTCACAGCTCCCTGTTAGCCAATCACTTAATCAATCAATCAATCACATCATAAAGCTGCTGGTGTGTGTGTGTGTGTGTGTGTGTGTGTGTGTGCGTGTGTAAAACATTATGGTGATCTGAATGACATCATCTGTATGTGCAGCAATTAAAAAACAACAATCAGGTAACAATAATGACAATGAAAATAATAATTCAATAAATTATTGGTGATAAGAAGGTGAATAAAGACATATTTACATTTTAGTTTATAAATTATTTCTACCAAGTGGAGTTTGTTGTGTTTCCCACAGGAACAACAAGGGATGAGAAGATTAATGCAGAAAAAAGGAAAAAAAAAAGACATCCTAATTTAATTAACTGATTTATTGTTTATGGTGCAGCTTTCAGCATCCTTCTGAACCTGAACCTCCTCTGCCTCTCCGCTGCTGATCCATCTGACTCAGGGTTTCTCTGCTCAGCCCGGCCGGAGCGCTGCGGTGGAAACGCTCCTGAAAGAGCAGCGGTCCAAATTCCTCCGCAGCGACCAGAGAGCGACCGCCACGCTGAGCGACTGATGAGAGCCGAGCCCTGATAAGTGTTTTCTGTTTACCCTGACTGTACTTTAGAGGTGTCTAACCAGAACTAAAAGGGTAATTACATGTGTGTAACCCAGAGACCAGAATAAAACCTCATAAAACAGAGCGGACGCACTTGATGTGGATGTGGGTCAGCTTACGACGAACAGGTGCTCCCAAACTGAAATGTCCAGAAATTCTGTCGCCACACTCCAACCTTCGGTCACAAATCCAACATTTTACAACAAATATGTGATGTTAACAATAAAAAATTCTGTTTTATAACTCCTCTGTGGCCTTAGCACATCGAGCTGTGAGAGTGGCATGTCAGTAGCGTGACAAGTGTGCTGTAAAAAGGACGCTGAGACATCCGCATAATGGCCACTGTCAGTAAAACCATCCAGTTAGTAATAGTGTTACCGACGGCGTTCTAACTATACACACACAGAGACGCGCCGGGCCGTTTCTGTGGCAGTGTGTAAACTGGAGAGCGTGCTGCAGGTGAGGCGGCAGGGCGAGGCGGACGCAGCGCTCCGGCTCCCTGTCATTAAGGCTGTGGTATCACCACCACCGGCGCAGCAGCCAGGCCCGGCTTAGTCAGGGGTGGCATGGAGGGCACGGGGAGGGGTGGCACCGTCCAGAGGCACAAACAGCCCGGATACGGACTGCTCGGCTCGTTTCCCACAGTAAAACTCCTGCTTCTTCTGACCTTTCAAGGATCACACTTTGGAGACTAAAACAATAAGAATGAATCACTACTGCAGGTTAGGATAGGTCTACAGTTTATACAAAACTTGTTCATTACATTTTTTGCACACATTCATTCTTAGATATTGAGATCTTAGTCTGGTCAGTTCTGCCCATCCGCTGTTAAATCCAATTAATCACATGCTGCCCACGCCATCCAACTCAACGTTTACACTCAGACATGAAAATGGCTGCAAACAGATGCGCAATTATACAACTGTACATCTTTGAAAAGCAGAAGTGGAGCCTCCTGCACAAGCAACAAGAATGTAGCAAGTGGTTTCTGGATGGCAAGTCAACAACAAAACACTTGTCTTTTCCAGCAGCCGTTGTACAGAGCGTACAGCGGTAAAACCAGCTGACCAAATGTGTTGGAGCTCAGCTCGGGTTGCTAGGCAACGGGCAGAACTCTGCTGGGGTTGCAGGGTAACTGACCATGTCTACTGATTTGTGACACTACATTAAGTAGGTCTTTGAAACGGCTCATTTTCCAGACACACACAAAAAAACTAACTTATTGCCAAAATACAGTTGGGTGGATTGTTTAAAGCGCTTTGCTGTTTTCAGAAGCAGTAGAAACACAAACAGAAGTACAAAAACATGCAAAGTGTGAATTTTCCATAATTGATCCACTTTAAGGTGAATGACTTTCCTGCTCAAATTAAATGCTTAAACACAATAAACAAAAAAATGTCTAAAATAATTTTCTCGCCAACTTTTCTGGTATGTAGCTAATAGAAATAATTTTGGTAACTCTTAACCTAAAATAAGAAAAATTTAGTCTGATTTAACTTCAGATGGTGAGAAAAAAACATGTCTGTGTCTTTTTTAATCAGGTGTATGAAAATAGTTCGTTTCAACTGTAAATAATGTATTTTTTACCTAATTTAAACTTTTAATCAATCATTAGACTGCACTTTATTACTAAACTTTGCTGTTTGAATTTCAATTAGGCAAAAACACCTAATTGAAAGGATTTCAAGCATCTGTGTGTGAAAAACCAGAACAGGAAACACAAAAACCCGTGTTACTCGTTAAACATCTGAAGATGAAGCAACAGATGAAACCGAGAATCCTCAGGAGGAGAAAGGACGTAGGGCTTAGACAGCCTTAGTCTGATGTTTTAATCTGGCCGACTGACCCTCAGCCGGACAGAGCGGACCGCAGCAGAACCAAGCCCAATGACTTATCGCGACGGGCTCCAGGACAGGACTGACCTCACCGGGGGTAAAAATGGCAGCGACAGTCACCGTTAGATGGCTGGCGGCCGCCGGAGCCCAGACCGCTGCGGTGCCGAGCGGGCCCAACCTATTTAAAGCCTTCCCCCTCCGAAGGTTCCCGTCTGTGTAACCGTTAAAAAGGGCCGTGCAGGCTTCCTGTGCAGGGCGTGGGGGGCAGGAGGGAGGGAACAGCGAGGGCTTTATTTAGACATCAACTTCCTGTTTGCAAATGTTTCCCAGAAGAAAAAAAAATCCATGTGGAGGGAGAGAGAGAGAGAGAGCGAGAGAGAGAGAGAGAGAGAAAGTCCAGAAAGTCAACATCTCTCTGGATGTTGACTTGCCATCCAGATAAAGAGAAACAAACAGAGAGAGAAAGAGAGAGAGAGAGATGCTTCCCTGAGTCTAATTACATGTACGGCTCGGAGCGCTGGCAGAAACCTAAATAGCAAACTTCCTCCGTTACAAAAACTTCTGAAGATTCTGCTACGGGAGAAACGGTTCTGGTCTGAATGAGGTCCGATAATTAAAACCAGCTGAAAGCAACTATAACTAAAATCATTCAATTTTAGATTAGGACAAATATCCCAACTAAACTTATTTTATTTTCAGAAATATATGTACTTTTTCAGCCTCTCAAAATGTATATAAGCAATATTTGACAAAAGTTTTATTAAGTAATAAACTCAGATTTTTATAAAATATTCATTTTTTTTAATATAACATAATCAAAAACAATTTTATTTAAAGAAAATTTATAAATATATTTTCTTTTTTAATAAACCATATAAAATATTTAAAATTTTGCTAAATATTCAGTTAATTTTTAACATAATTCTATAATTTTTAAGTTAAAGAAAATATTTAATAAATATATTTTCCTCTTTCTATACACTATATAAAATATTTTTAATTTAACAAAATATCCAGTTTATTTTTTAACACAATTCAATATTTTTTAAGTTAAATAATATATTTTATAAATATATTACCTTCTTTTTGCTACAATATTGATGGGTCAAATCAGCCATCCAAAGAGAAGGGATTGCTGCAAACCACGCCCACATGTATGTTAGGAAGGAGAGATTGCTGCAAAGGCAACAACTTTGGTTTAAAAGAGACGATCAGAAAGCAGCAAAGACGCCGACAGCAAAGGTGGGAAAGGGAAACTACGAGGAGTCGATTTACTGGAGGTGGATGAAATCACAGGAGGAGAAGAGGAGAGCGAAGAAGGGCAGAGTGGATGAAAATAACAGCAAGAGTGAAAAGAAAAGTAAAGATTTTCACCAAACTAAAAGAATTCCTCACCACCAGAACCAGATGAATCACAGTGTTGGTGGCCTGCTGCACACAAGGCCCAGTGCAGGTCATGAAATGGACCATGCATGGATGAAAAAGGTCAATAAATGGACCACAAACGCTAAACTAAACAACATGTGAATCAGCCTGAAAACCAGCATCTCTTTTTTATTTTAGTTTCTGCGGCGGCTTCACTCCAGGCCAGAGGAGACAACTCAACGGACATTTTACAAAATGGAGATATTTTTGAACGAAAAGCAAAGTGGCCAAACAGAGCTGGCGCCTCCATAAAACGCTCCGCCGTATCTTTTGGTCGGCTTATTTATAGTTTGAGAAATTTAAGTAAATATGTAGCACCTTTGGAAAATTTAGAGTCAAAACTTTAATGCATCAGTTTTGAATAATTTATTGCATAGATTTTAATGAATTAAAATTTGGATCGCAATTAATCGCCTGTTTACATTTGCTCGTTTCTGGTACAAATAGAAACAGCAAACAGACGACAAAGCTGCTTTTCTTGGCTCACTGAGGGTTAATTTCTGGTTTAAAAATTATCTTATTGGACCCTGGCAAAGACTATTTTTGTGTTTAAGTTAGCCATAAGCCTAAAATAGCATCTGAATGGTAAACCTGTTGCAGCAGCAAAACATCCCAATGCTAATGTTAGCATCCACAGTTCACATTTTTTCAAAGTTACATAAATGACGAATGTCTGTTTTATTTTTTTTAGTGTACATTTGGGCAAACAGTGCTGTTTTAAAGTGCTTTAAAAATAAAACCGTATTGTGTTGGAAGATGCACTTTATTAAAAACATTAAGCATCTTTGTTGTTGAGATCATATTTTTATTCATTCAATTATTTAGAAGCAAAAAAAGGTTAATGAGTAGAAAATGTTGCTTATTTTGTCGATATATTTATAATTGTGATTAATTAATTGCAGACTCTGAGGGGTCAGATAGGAACCGTTTAAAGTAAAACATGACACTTCCTGTCCTCAGTGGGCGTGGCCTGAGTGATGTCATGATTTGACCATTGGGTATTGCTGATGCGGATGAATCACTGAAGGTTTAGCTTCTCAGTGAGTTTGTTTGGAAGATTGTGTTTCATGGTAAGATGTCAAACTTCGAGGCCTTTCAGGATGACCGAAAACTCTCCGCTTTGATAACTTTTATTCCCCAATGGGTAATGAACAAAATGACCAAGTTTGAAACCAATTGGTCAAAATCTCTAGGTAGAGTTCAATCAAATGTGGAAGCTGTAAACGGCAAAAATGGGGTCAAAATTGGAACTTCAATCCAATATGGCCGACTTCCTGTTTGGTGTAGAGAATTTTCTGTACATCTTCAGGAGTTCTCCAACTGTACCCAATTTCATGCCTCTATGACAAAGTAAGGTCAATGTGGAGAGCATTTTTAAAGTCGCCTATTGAGCCGTTTCTGCTGGGATTTTTGCGATGACCTTAAAAATGCGTAAATTTCTCCCTTTTGTCCGTCAAGTTTGTTGAGTTTTCAGACATGTTTAGGCCTCCAAAAAGCCAATTCACTTGGCAAAGAAATGCTATGATTACAATCTGCAGTGCTTAGCTGCTCGGGTCTAACAAGATTGAAAACACTGAAACCAATACTACGAGTGTCCTTCTAGGAATGAGATGTTCCTGTTGCCACGGTTCCAACCCAAAAACAAAAACCGGGCCAGTGGCGGATCCCAGATGAGGAGATGCTCAGCCACCACATATTTTGGAAGATACTCACATTTGGCCACTTATATCCTCTCCTGATTCAGGAATGAGTCCTGAGTCATTCTGACCGGTGATGCCAACATGTTTCTGAACTCGAACAGGCAATGGGGGAAAAAGGCTGCGGTGAAGAGTTCAATCATTCCTGTTGTCCGCCTGGTCCATGGCGCGTGTTTGTTAAACCAGATTTTATATAATAAGACCAACTGGCATGATTACTGGAGCCAGCATGGGATCTGGGATGTCCTCTCCCATTATGTCCTCTCGTTCTACCTCAGGTGTGACCAGGTGAGCCCACCGCTGAAACGGTTTCACTGCTGCAGCATCATTTTTATACGTATGATCGCATAATGGTGAAAAGAAAGTACACCCTCCTCCTGTTTTTACATACAGTATTAAAATAAAAACAATAAAAAGATTTGGGATATATACAATATTAGATATACGTTAAAAGAGTAAAATAAATTATTCAATTCCTTTTTTAAATAAAAATTTATAGCCTAAAATGCAATAACAGCATTTATTTAGTTAACACTTGATCATTTGAAGCAACTGGAGCTAAAAAAATATTTTTAACATCAAAATGTGAAAAGCCCAACCCTTTCTGCTTAACATTTATACAGTGTTGATGTGTTTATGTTTTTTAAATTAATAATTGGATAGCAAAAAGTGATTAATAGGAGGTTTGGTTGTTTTTTTAGCAGAATTTGAACCGAGTGAAGCTTGAGGAGTTTTTGGCAGAACAAAGAAGTTGTTAATGTTGTTCTTTCAGCAAATTGTCTTTTTTGGAGTCTCTATACTCTGATTAACGATTAGTTGATTATTGAATTAGTTGACATTGTTTTGAAAATCAATTAATCACAATTAATTTGATTAATTGTTTCAGCCAAACAGAATGACCTTAAAGCATAGCGTAAAGTTTTGCCAAAAGCCTTAAAAATAAATATATTGTCACTGAATTAAAAAGATTTGGTGGTGGTTAAAGAGAAAATCTGCAGAATGTGCCAATTTTTTATCCGATTAATCAATTAATCGATGACTAAAATAATCAAAAGTTGAAGCCCTAAGTCAGAGCGATGCTTAAAACACAATGAAGCACAAATCAGGCTTTTACTGGCTGGTTATAAACTTGAACTCTACCAACATTTGGCATC
Organism: Poecilia latipinna; assembly: GCF_001443285.1. Lineage (NCBI taxonomy): Eukaryota > Metazoa > Chordata > Actinopteri > Cyprinodontiformes > Poeciliidae > Poecilia > Poecilia latipinna. The sequence continues at coordinate 50,315 of NW_015114108.1, forward strand.
CAACCTGAAAATCAGACATTCACCCCATTATTTGATCAGTTTGCTTGTTTTTCAAATCTTATGTGGGTTAATGAAAGTTTTTTGGATTTGATTTTGCTGATAAAGAACACAAACATTTTAATTCTCCCTGTTTTCTCTTCAGATCCAGGGGAAAACACAAACATGGCTCCTTCACCCCCCCACGCAGACAAACACAGGCGATGTCTGGGTCTCATGTTATTATGGACATGCTGAAACACTCAGACAACTATTCTTGTGTATGTGTGTGTGTGTGTGTGTCGGTGCTTTCCTGCTGGTGTTGGAAGTGATTTGGAAAGAATGCAGTGGAAAAGGGAGGTGCGTCGCGGCCGTTAAACCAGCAGGGTTGCGCCCCAAATGAAAGCGCGCCACTAACGAGAGCGGATGCTAATTGAAGAGCCTCCCAGTGTGGGGTCACAAACACACAGACACTCGATTTCCAACGCGGCTGAGGAGGCAACAGCTGCTCCGGTTTCTACAACATTTCAGATTCAGCTGGAAGGAACCAGTAAAAGCATCATTATTGCGCTAATCAGAGAGAAAACGGAGGTAATTAGTAGCACTTACTCATCCCCACTGATCTATAAACACACTGGCCTGAAAAATATCAACTTCTAAATGCCTAAATTTATATTGTTACTGCTGCTCTGCTGTCTTAATTAGAGATTATTAATTTGAACATTACAATTTTAAGTATGATGCTAATTATACCCATCAGGCACTTAAGGAATGAAACAGACTTTCCATTTTATTGGTGTTGCTAATACTTAAACAAGAATATGAAATTAAGTAAAAATATGTTTGTTTTACCATCAATGCTTCTAAAATTCAGCTAAATGGCATAAAATTTACAACTTTTTTAAAGAAACCTTAACACTATTTTACAATAAATAAATATTAATGTATTAGGATATGCACTTATAATATTAATTATTCATTATTTTCATTATTTATGTATATATTCATGGTCTAAAGTTATCCGTTGAATCAAAGTCAAACAATTGATGAAATAATATTACAATTTCTACAATTATGCCGAAACTTTACAGGAGGGAGACAGAGTCCAAGGACCAGGAGATTATCACCCCGCTGTCTGTCTCTTTATCTTTTGGGTGCCTGAGTCTTGATGCTTTTTCAAGGTTACGTCCAAACGCAGGATTAAGGCCTAGTTCAAACATATCCGCATATCTGGGAAACGAAAACGTTTTAGACTTTCATCCACACAAGAACTCCATTCAATATCATTTAACACAATTATTATAAAAATTCAGACCAAGGTGGAGATTTGAGAAAACTCTATTTGTGTTTGCATGTGAACAAGGAGGAAACGGAGATTTATAAATAATGTGCCAATATATTACTTGACATGATTCCCAATGGAAACTGTCTTGTGTTTTATTAATTTTATATTCTAAAACGCTATTTAAAAGTAGTTCAAAAAACCTCCTGTCACTATGTTCAATTCCCAGCAGGAAGTCGTGTTTTTTTTAACCAATCTGACTGGCTGACAGGTTTTAGACTTGTGCTACACTGCCCCCTATAGGTCAGGGGTGTTTACAACGCTCAGAGGCAAATTAGAGTGGATTCATGTGGATATAAACTTTTCTGAAATTGATCCTGTGTCTATTATATTATTTTTAAAGATGTGGCAGACATATGTCCTTTTATGAAGACCTACCTACGTGTGTATGAGGACAACTGAGAGGTGGGGGAGAGGGAAATTCATCTTTTTCTATATTAATATGCTTTTACATGTTTTTATGTAAATATTTTACTATTATTACAATAATTATGATTATTCCTCACTAGCCTGATTTATTTGTAGTGAATGATGTATATGGATTTTAACAAAAACATGGCAGCCACTTCCTGGATGACTTAATAAAAGCTTCTGACTGCAACTACATTTGTAGCATTAGCAGTAAATATTGTTGTGGTATCAGATACTACAGACTTCCCGTCCGTCCCAGTGCTTCTCGTATTTATGGGTGTTGTGAAGAGCTCCAGTGACGAGGAGGTTAGCATACCTGCTGCTCTGTGATTAGCCCGGGGTGTGTCGGCTCGATTTCATTGCTGTAGTGCAGAGGCAGAGTCTGACAGAGCTGACCGAGCAGCATGGCCACTTCCTTCATGCTCCGCCAGCAACATACCAGCACCATCTGAGCCGTCACTCTGTAGCCCTCCCCATCTGGAGAAAACACGCGCGCACACACGCACACACACACACACACACACACACACACACACACACACACACAGTGAGGTGAGAAGGAAGACATCTGTGGTTCCAAACATGGACGTTTTGTTATTGTTCACTCTTACTGTTTGAAAATGTCACACCGATTCATTTGGATGAGTAAACTGTAAAAATTACAGAAATTAATTACTAAGTCAACCTTCCAGACCACTCCGGTCTTCTGTTTCTGGTCTGCTCTGGACCAGAACCAGAACCAAACACGGAGAAGCAGAATTCAGTTTTCCTGCTCCACAAATCTGGAACAAACTTCCAGAAAACTGCAAAACTGCCAAAACACCGACTCCCTTTAAATCAAGGCTAAAAACCCAGCCGTGTAGAGATGCCTTTGGTTTATAATAACTGGAATATTAATCAATATATTTGCTTGATGATTGGATTTGACACAACATAATGTTTATTGCTCTTTACTGAATGGTTACTGTATTACTGTTTTTATTACAAAGCACTTTGAACTCTTGCTGCTGAAATGTGCCGTACAAATAAACTTTAACAAGTAAATAAACAACATAAAAAGAGGAAACACTTCCCCCTTTTGGACAACCCAGGTACTGCAAGAGAAAGAAATTCAACAAACTGAAAATCACGATAAAAAGACAATATAACCTCTTTCAAGTCTAGCAATTCTGTTACTTTTATTATAATACTGACAAAAGGAAAGCTGTGTGTGAAAAGTTATGTCAAAACTTCCTGCTTCCTCAAGGGACGAGGTGGGAAAGTAGCAGCCAGGTGTTCCTAATCAAATGCACCTACATAATTGTCAACATCAGTAAGATTGGCTCTATAAAAGCAGGAATCTAGACAGTTTGAAGCTCTGGAGCACACAGGTGTATGTGTGTGAAAACAACACCAAACCAAAAACAAAAAACAACCCATCTGCAATAACCTCAGGAATCACTGGCCTACTGTTTAGGAAAGGTTACAAGAATATTTCCAAACAGACTGATGTCAATCAGAGAGAGAGAGAAGGCGAATCCAAAGTTGTAACATTTGTTACATTTTCAGCTGCTGTGGTTCGATTTCACACAACAGGATGTCAAACAAACCAAACTAATTAAAATCCTGTTCCCCTCCTCACCTGTGGGGGCGCTGCAACAAGAACTGCTGAAAAAAACGACATGAAAACTTCAGAAAAAAACACTGAACGCGACTTCCTTTTTCACATGTAAACAAAAATGAAGATTTTAGCAACTAGGACTTATCTTTTATCTTTGGTAAATGAACCATTTCTCCTGCTAGCGCTGAATTAGCATGTCCGTTTAGGTTGTATTTACCCAGAATGCCCTGCGCTGTAATCCACTTGCTGCTTTGGAACGATTTCTTGTCCACTTGCATCCACACATCCATTCAAACCTGATGCTAATTTGCATTTTTACACAGATGAAGCAGATGAAACAGAAACTTTGAGACTGACTGAACTCGTCTCATTTAGTGCTTTTAAATCCAAACTAAAAGCTCTTGAGGCCGATTCTATAACATGTACCTGATTTTATAGCATGACTTTTTCTTTTAACTGTTTAATTAGTTAAGTCCAGGCAGGGAGTCCACAGTTTTCTCTCTACTCTGTCCTGCCTCTTGTCCAGGTCTTCTGAGGGAAAGAGGTTTTTAATCTGAATGGGATTTTTATTCTGTTAAAATAAAGGTTAAATAAAAACAAAGTAAGAAATAAAACTGTGCCAAAGTTCACTTCAACCGAGCTGAGGCCTTATAAAGCATTTTGAACTATCTTGTTGCTGAAATGTGGGATACAACTAAACTTTAACTGAGCAACATGTAAACAAGAAACATAAAAAAGATGAAACACCTCCCCCTTTTGGACATATCAGGTACTGCAAGAGAGAGCAAGATTCAACCAACTAAAATTATGGCAATTTCCTGCACCTGCGTTTAGCGGCGGTGTGCGCTGCGTCTGGGCCTGACTTTGATCATCTCCTTCGGGTTTCTCCAGCTCTCTGGCGCTGTTGAAGAAGTCGTTGGAGTCTCTGGGCTGAATCTCCTGCAGGATCCTCTGCAGACCTCCAGTCGTCTCTGTGTAAACACTCATTATTAACACACTTCACAGGTTTCCCCTACAGGACGGAGGAGAAGAGGACAACTACACTGTAAAGGCAAACAATGTACTTAATTGAAAATAGTCAGTTAAATCAGTTCCATCACATTTCTATCCACACTCAGTTTTAGTAAGTGACTTTGTTGATGAAAAGTCTCACCACCTTACTCTACTTGATTTGTTTGAAAATTGTGATTTTTTGTCTGTGTTAAAAAGTACTTCACTGCACGTATCCAAGTACAAATACTTGGTTTTAGCAAGAATTGCTAATACCTGCTAAAGTATTAGCAAGTATTAGCAATACTTGCTGCTAGTAAGCAGCTAGCTTTAGCTGCTTACTTGAAACAAATAATGTTTACTTACTCGCTAATCTTAGGCTTACTTTCCTTACCAGAGTCGGTGTCCATGGGGATGAGTCCCTCCGGGGACGAGCTCTGGACCACCGGGGACACCACATCGGACATCCGGTAGCACACGGCGATCAGCTCCGACACCAGACCCGTCCACTGCTCCGTCTGACTCAAACACCTCAGAGCCCAGACGCACAGATCAGATTTACACTAGAGGACCAACCACGGGGTTTCACCAGCTCAAACTTAACACCGTTTAAGATCTTTATTAATTAAATTTAAGATTTGTATCACTGTAGAAATGTATGAAAGAAAATTTCTTGTTTAGATTATCACAGAACGCACGCAGCGTCGTTCGGGTTGGTGACAGGAATGAGCCAGTGGCGAGGACAAACGTCGTAGCTGATTCCACCAGCCTAGCTTAACTGGCTGTGCTAGTTAACGCCTTTTCATCTGCCTACATTTCCCAGAATGCTGTGCAGTTCTGGATCGGAGTTCAGTGAATAGTCTATAAACCAGACATATTATTACGAGTTGATATTTATCTAATACATATCAATTTATTGTCCATCCCTACTTACCAATGGTAGAAGCGAAAAAGCTAACTAGCTTCCTAGCTAGCTCGGGTTTGTTTGCAGCTAGTTAGCGTTAGCCGCAAACTAAAGATATCGCAAAACATTTGTCTGATGAAACATAAACTACGTAGACTATTATGTTTAATTAAACCATAATTAAATTAGGACTGTGATCAACATATTTTCTGATTCAATTAAGACATTTTAAGGCCTAAATTTAAGATAAAAAGCGGTTCTCATGCTCACTCTGTGTTCAGACGCTGCAGGACGGCAGTGATGCAGTGCACTCTGCCGTAGAGCGGAAACGAAGCGGCCGCCTGCAGCAGCGACGCCTCGGCTCCGGACAGCTCCGTCTGCAGACGGCGCAGCAGCAACCGGATCACTGAGACGAGAAAAACGGTCAGAGGTGACAACAGCACTCACACTCTCTACTCTAGTAGAATTACAGACACTGGTATGAGAAAATACTCTAAAAGTAAAGAATAAGTTTTGAAATCTACTCAAATAGAAAAAGTAAAAAGTAATTTCCACCTTCAAGAATACAAAATGACTTTGACGCGTCTAAAATACTTAAAAAGTTCTACTTTTTGTGCGATCGGTGGATTTTTTTACCATTTGATTTTGTTTTTTTCATCATGGAAGTAAAGAGTGAAAATGTGTCAAACTCGAGGCCTGAGGGCCAAATCCGGTCCCCCATAACCTTTTTATATGGCCCCAGGGTGCTTCAGTATTATTTTATCAATCAAATTAAAGCAGTTTTTTATCTATCTTCTGATAGATTACATTAATCAGTCTCTCCAATTTCTTGCGAATTATCGTGGAAATTAACACAAAATCAACAAATCCCAGCAAATTTTTCAAAAAATGGTCAAAACATTTCAGTTTCAGCAATGCTAACAGCTGCCTCAGCCTTAACTGACGTCAGATTAATCGAGTAATAAAAATATTTCTAAATTAGCACCACAAAAACTTTTTTATTACAAAAACTATCACAAAATCCTGGAGGGACTGAAAAGATGTTCAATATTGTTTAATTTTACTAATTTATTAATGTCTCACCGGCCCTTTAAGAGCGATAATTCATGATCTTAATTTGGCCCAAAACGAAAATGAGTTTGACACCGCAGGAGAAGAAAGCAGGAGGAAGTGAGTAAAAATAAATGATGAAAAATTTACTACAGTAAAGTAATAAGTTACTTTTACTTTGTTACTGCAGACATGTGATCAACGCTACGACCTGCTGAGGCTGCAGCGGTTTTTACCTGCCAGCGCATTGAGCTCCAGGATGAGCGACCGGGACGCCTCAGGCCGGATCTGGAGGTCCAGACCCGGATCGCATCGCAGCAGAACCGGGATCAGGTCTGGCTGCTGCAGCAGCAGGTGCAGCAGGTGGGCGGCGGTGACACTGTCGTAGGGTTTGGTGCTGGTGCTGAGGTCCAGAGCGGCCCGGAGAACAGAGAGCATCGTCTCCGGAACCTGGGAAGAAACAAATGGATCGGCGTTGAAACAGCTGATCGAAACGACAAATCAGAGAAAAACTGGAGGAGAAACGAAAAGAACGAGAGAGAGAAAGATTCATCCTCACAGAGTTACAGAGAAAACCAGAGTTTAAGAGTTTAATCAGTCGGATTTAAAAAATACAGTTCAGACTGAAGGAAAGGAAGAAGGATGGAAGAAAAAGAAGCAAAGGATATAAGGAAGGAAGGAGATGGAAAGGTGAACGGCAGGTAAGAAGGAAGGATAAAAGGAAAGGAAACAATGCAAAAATGAAAGGAAGGAAAGGTAGTGAAGGAAGCAAGGAATAACAGACATAAGGAAACCAATTGAAGGATTCAGGGAAGGAAGGAAACATTTAGTGTTTCTCCAGAAGTCAGACTGGTTTCACTGCCCACATGGACAGAATATTAACCTGGAGTCCAACAGCAGATGGAGGAAGCTGGCTCAGCAGCGACGTGGCGAGCTGCTTCACTTCCAGGAAGTTGCTGGCCACGCAGTTCAGGACGTTCTGAGCATGTGTGGGGGTCACGACCTCACCGAGGGCGAACAGGCCGGGCTCTGGGAAACGGAGTGAGGAGGAGGCGGCGGTTAGAGACGGATGGATCAGTTATCAGCATCTGGTCGTAACCATGGTTACCAGCGGTGAAGGAGAAGAGCTGACTCAGCAGGTTCAGCAGGCTGAGGGACAGGAGGCATTTGGAGAAGGAGGCTCCAGGGAGCAAAACCTCCAGCAGGTTCCCACTCAGCCAGCGAAGAAAAGCCTGGAACCAAGAAGATTCCCTAAAATTAGAGTTCCGGTTCAGATCAGATGATTGTGGCAGCGACTCTCTGCTCACCCTGTACTGATCCAGGGAGCGCTGGTCTTCAGCCCGGCGCTCCTGAACGAGTCTCTTCTGCAGCAGCTGGCTGCTGTCCTTCACCCTGCAGAGCAACTGAAGCACAGCAGGTGGTTTATCAGACTGCGAGGAACCGACAACCATCAACATACTGGACTGGACAGAACCTATTAGCCTCTACAGCTAGCAACGCGCATTGAGCCAAACTGTTCCGATGCGCATGAGCAGGAATCGGTCACAATCATACCGTCATAATTTCTTCTATAAAATAAGGCTTAAATTATGGCATTATTTTAGCGTTAATTGACACAACGCACTTCGCAACACAGGTGCATGTTATAGTTGTCAAAGTCAAGCTATTTCCCACTTTCTCAATATACTAAAAATCAAACAAATTGTTTACTGATCTCTTGGACCTTGTTAGCTAGCTATTGCAGTTGTAACCAGGATAATTTTTTTAAATTTTTTTTAGATTCAGTTTTATTTATTTAAAAATAAAATCCTCTTCTTAATTTCTTTACCACAAAATAAACTAAACGAGAATAAACGACAATCTTCTTCTTCTTCTTTTTGTTTTATGGCGGTTGGCAAACAACTTTCAGGTGCATTACCGCCACCTTCTGGACTGGAGTATGAACCAGATTAAACGACAATCTGTTCGTTCTCGCGTGGTTTTAAGGTCACATGACCAGCTGCACGTCAGCGTCATAGGTCAGCGTCCTCTGCGGCTTATATGGCTGGAAAACAGCAGACTGGGTCGGATACGCTGTCTGACGCTGGTGCAGGTAGGCTGCTAGCCGGTTGTAAGCCTCTAGCAAGTGTCTACAATACTGTCTTCCACTCATATGCCTCGTTGTGGATTAAAACCTTCACCGGATCACAAGGTTTGACAAGTCGGAACTGGTGAGTGTTTGTGTTTTGTTCGGGAGCTAGCATGCCAGGAGCTAGCATGCTAGCACTAGCTCCTGGCTATTGTTTGGGCTCGGTCAGTGTGAACTGATCTGAGTCACCCGGATGACTCATTTAAACTGAAAGTATTTTGAATTATAAAACGCTAACCATTGTATGCTAAATTGTAATGATTGAGTTTTATGGTTATAATATAAACTCATTCACTACAGTGATCAGAAAACATGTACATGTATGATTATTAGACAAAACCGAAGATTGATCAATCGGGCCTGTTTTTACACAGGCCAGGTTCCCATTCCAGGATCACCGTCTCCAGGACTCTGAATGTCTGTCAGGTGGATCAGACTTGCGAGCTAGAAACCATGTAGCACCAAAGGAAACGGCACCTTCTGCTACCTCCTTCCCAACTATGGAGGAGATATTCAGGCCACCAGTAAACCATCTTCACTCTGGATTGGACCTCTCTGAATGGAACTGGATGATCTTTTTCGGCACCATCAAGGAACTGGTTGAATTCCTTGGATAAAGGAAAACACCTTGGATTTCATGAACTGTCTTGACTGATTTGTCTGTAAATATTAATGCATATCACTTATTTTGCACCATTCCATTGTCTGTCACTGTGTTTGTACAAAGTTACCACTCCCTCCAGCAGTCTAACCTAAGTATTTTCTGATTTAATTTGGTTATTTATTCAATCATGCTAATATTCATAAGTAATATGTTACACAGTGTTAACAATTAATGACAAAACATGGCGTCACATCCCAAGAGCCTCATGTCGCCATGAGGAATGGAGACGAGCCGTGACATTGTCGAGGAAGTGGGAGACCACACAGACGGTGGAGACAGGCACGGACACCAAGAGCCCCCTAGTTGGAAGACGGGAGCAGGAGAACCAGGGCACCGTCAGGGTCCACTCTGGGGTCACGGTGACAGTTGGAGACTTCTCGTGAGACAAAAAAACATAGGAAGACAGCTTCCTCTGTAACGGAGACTGCCGAGGAATAAACTGTCAAGAAGCAGGAAACCAAGATGTATGGCGTTATAGTGATGGACATCATGGGGATCATGGCCTTAATTTTTGGGGCAAAATACCTCGAAGGTCAGTAGTAGACCCACAGGAGGCGCACAACAAAACACCTGGATTTCACCAGTTTTGATTTCTTCTTCTTTTTTTTGGTTAAGGTATTGCATGCAAGGATAATTATTCCCTCTGGTTTTCTGTTAGAATATTGCAGCTGGTTTCTCCATCTGTTTAGATTTTATTTCAGTTATTTTTCTTTGTGATGGAGATTTATTTTTAGAAACTTATCGTTTCTGTGGACTACCTTCTAGGTGGTTTATAATTAGCTAGCTCTTTCTTTATAGGGTACTGTAAAAGAAAAAAACAATCTTGATGATTTGGTGGGATTCAGACTTTGTTACATCTGTTTTTTTTTTTTTTTTTTTTTTACTTTGTTCTGAAAATAAACTGCCTCCATGCATTGCATGGCAGGCACCCAATAGAATGTCTCTTTATTATATATTCGATGCCAAGAAAGGATCTATTATTATTGGGGATTGGAGTCACGATGGCGACGCGAAAAACGAGCGAAATTTCCAACTGCCGAAACGCAGAGTGTAACTGACACCAACTGCCGCTTTTTTAGAGTGAGAAACAGGGTGGAATTTTGACCCCAAAATAATTTTGAAATCGCTCTCATGGCTGCAAAAATTGCTCTATTGGAATGAAAGTCGGTCATGACCCGGAAGAAAATGGGTGGATGGATGGACATGGCGTCAATTTATCAGATCACTTCTGATTGACTCAACGAACAAGAATGGTGTACAATCAGGGCCTCACCTTCTTCATCAGGCTGAGAGTTTGCTGCCTGACGCCTGGTGATTGGCTGTTCAGATTGGGAGGGAGGAAATGGCGGATGAGATCCATTTCCTGTGAGGTCAGAACCTCGGTGCTGCGGTGGCTCTCACACACCAAACCCAGAGCGTCCATCCTCACCTGCAGGAACCAGAGAACCAACTCCATGATTTACTGGGATATTTCGGGATTCACCAACAGAAAGTAGGGCGCACTTGTGAAGTAGGGATGCAAAGAATTAATCGACTTACAATTAATTTTCAAGCACTGGTTTATTAGATTAAAATTTGTTCCAATGTGTTAACTATTAGCGTCCCTTAGACGTTCTTTCAGTGTTGTAGTTTAGCTCTTTCTGGCTGTTCTCTGCTGAAGTGCTATGAAGGCGCTCCACAGTTATTCCCTACTTAGTGTTGGGTTACAGTTGTGACCTGGAAAAGTGGGAGAGCTCACCTGATCATGTTTGTGGATGAGTGCTTGTTGCAGCAGTGAGAGCGGGATCAACCCGCCCCACAGACTCTCCTCTGAGGCTGCGGCGACTCCCTGGGCTCTGGCCGCCCGCAGGCAGGTCATCAAGGCTCCCACAGCTCCTCTGCTGGATGAAGGACCTGATAATTCAGGAACACATTGGAATTAGGGATACTAATCAATCAATTATTGCTTAATGGCTCATTAGATTAAAAATAGTTCCAATGGATTAACTTTTATTGTTGTAGTTTGGCCTCTGTCCAGCAGAGGGTGCTGGTGGTCATTCTTAAGCTGTTAAAAATGGCAGCTATCACACAGCAGGACAGAGAAACGGTCCAAACATAGTCTGGTTTGGGATGAAAAATCCACTTTAAGCCCAAGATTATTTATTTTTTAAGATTATTTTTGTAAGAAGGCAGAAATTCTGGACCTTTGAAACTGCAGCTCAGAGGAGGAGCTTCACCTCGGAGGCGGGGCTAAGCCCACCCAGGCATTTTGCACATGCAATCATGCATGATTTCTCAAACATGCATGAAAGAATCAAAGCAACACTCCAGGTGTGTTTTTGATGAGTAAACAACATCATAGCATAACGTAACACTTTTAAAAAAGTCGATTTTAAATAATACTGCCCCTTTAAGAAAATGGCCGCTCAGGTCAATCAATGTTAGATTAACTCATTAATCGATAACTTGCATCTGTACTTGTTAGTCTTCGTTTTTGAGCGATTGGTCACTACTGTGTTAGTTCCGTACCTGTCCTGCAGGGCGGCGCCCCCTGCAGGGCGCGCACCATGTGTGCCAGACTGGAGGGGCTGCACCGCAGCAGCTTGGGCAGGAAGTAGTCCAGTATGTAGGTGGTCTGCTCCGGCCTGGTGTGGCACAGAACGTCCAGGAGGGGGTTCACCCAAGTCCGGTGCCACAGCTCCATCCAGTCCGATTCCCGTGCCGCCAGCTGTGCCTTGTGGCTGACGAAGAGCCTCTCCAGCAGGTCACTGGCATACGGAGCCAGCGTTTGATCGCCCATCAGGTCCAGAAGGAGAGAGGGCAGACGGGGCTGGACGGCCAGCAGGTGCTCCGCCCCGTAGAGCTCCACCAGGCAGCCCAGAGAGCCGTACTTACCCCTCATGTGCCACTCCAGGCCCAGCAGGCTGCGGGTCAGTTCTGCCACGTACGGATCGGAGGCCGGGTCCGAGTCCGCCGGGTCCGAGTCCGCCGGCTTCGTGCACCGATGCAGGAGGAGGAGGTTGTGGAACAAAGAGCGGGTTTGGTGGCGGACGCCGTCCAGAGGATGCTCCCAGTGGGAGTAGATGTGCTCCAGCAGGTGGCGCTGCAGTATGGAGCCACCGCGGAGCGCCACCTGGAGGCTGGGAGGACAGAGGCCCGATTTCTCCTGCAGGCAGTCCAGAGCGGCGCCGCTCCAGAGGGTCAACACCCGAGCCACCACCATGGCTGTGCTGGACTCCTTTACACTGCAAATAAAGAGAAAAACACCTTAAAGGCGACCTGTTAGGCTTCCTTGAACAGGTTAGAGTCGGTTTATGGTCTATACAAAACATCTCCAGCACATTTTTTGCACAAAATCATTCTAAGATAATGAGACGTTAGTCTGGTCAGCTGTTTTAGGGCCTCTTGTCACTTTAAATCCAAATAAGCTGCTGTTGGCCACACCCCGAACTCAATGTTTACAAACAGATGCGCAATTATACAGATGTATATCTTTGAAAAGCAGAAGTGGAGCCTCCTTTACAACCAACAAGAATGCAGCAAGTGGTTTCTGGATGGTAAGTCGACAACAAAGCGCTTGTTTTTTCCAGCAGCCATTGTACAGCACATGCAGCGGTAAAACCAGCTGACTAAACGGGCTGGAGCTCAGTAAAAGGAGGAATTCTGCTGTGGTTGCTAGGTAACAGAGCAGTGCCACTCAATAGCTGGCAGGTTTTTGAAACTGTTCATTTTTTATACACCAAAAAACATTAACTTGTAGCCAAAAGGCAGCTGGGCGGTTTTATTAAGGGGTTGGACTGGTTTTAGCAGCAGTAGAGACCCAAAAGAAAGTATAAAAATGTGCAAAATGGGAATTTTGCATGATAGGTCCCCTTAAATGTAATAAGTAAATAAATAAAAAATAATCATAATTTTTAAAAATAATCTGCAACTAGAACCAGGGTTTGTCCACTTTTCCCACAGTAAAACTGAAGCATTTTCAAACGGCGTACCTGACATCCAGGCCCAGCAGCGTCTCTGGGACCAGCAGCAGCAGCTCCTCCCACTGCGGCCCGGGCAGAGAGCCTTTCCAGCCCAACATGGCCAGAGCGCCGTGGCTCAGATACAGAGCCACACCCGGAGGCCGTCCGCTCGTACACAGAGCCTCGCACCTCAGCTGGAGCCACCGCGGGGGCGAGTCCAAACCCGGAGCGGAGCCACGCAGCAAACTGCTCACCTGATGAAGTCATCAGACACACAGAAACACACAGAATGACTCAGGTACTGATTCAGTGTTTCTGGTTTCTTTAGAATGTCGTAAAAATATGGAGAAGAAAACATTCCTCCCATTTCAGATCAGTTCTTCAGGTGTTTTCACACCTGATAGTCGGTTCAGCAAGATATAAGAGCTTGTTCTCAGTCAAAGGTTATTGAATATTCATAAAAAGCACTAGTAAAAGCAGATTTTTCTCTCAGAACAAAGACATTTTCCCATGTTATAAGTGAAGAAATCTGCCAGTGGAACTAGTACTTTTTCATCAATATTAAGGAATTATTTACTTAAACTCCTGTATCTTTCTGAAACGTTTTCAGTATGCTAAGACTTTTGCACTAAAAACTAGTTAAAAAATAATTGGTTGTGTGTTTGCAACACGATGAAGTAACCAAATCTGCATCTCCAAGATTTACTTCAGTCTTGGAAAACTTATTATTTTCCTCATAAATGTAATTTTTTTTTTTCTTGCAAATGTTTACTTTTACAATATCAAAGAATGTCTTATTTATTTCTTTTTGACAGAGCATCCATGTTTTGTTTATTTAATCCAAGAAATTAATCTAGAGATTTCTACAGAAATGTACTTCTCTGTGGCCAATTTATCAATTCATTTCTGTTTGTTCTTGCTCTCCTTCATAGGAGCTTTTTGTTTCTTCTATTCCAGCTTAAATATTGACGACCAGAATCGATTCTTGGAATTAAATAATTATAAAACCTGATTTAGAAGCTAATGTTAACATTTATTACCTCTGACCAGAACTGAGAGGGTGTACTTTCTTTTTCCAGACGGCAGGACTCACCACTGAGGCGACTTCGTCTCCGGTGCCCATGACGGACCTGATGAGCAGAACCACGGCCATGCCTGCTGTGCTCTGAACCGCCTGGATGAACTCTTCTGCAGGTGGAGAGAAAAACAGAAGAATCCAGTAGATTCAGGTTTGATTTGGTTTTTGATTTATTTCAAACAGGATTTTAGAAACTAGAACAACAGCAAACAGCAGGACAGAGAAAACATGTGCATACACAACCAAGAAATGGAGTGGGAAGAAGTGAACCACCCCTTATCTCAATTTGATTAAATATATTAACACGTTAATTATTGAAATTTGTAATTTAAACCATGTTATAATATCCATGTGCTAAAGAGCCAACAATAAAATTCAATTACATAGACAAAATGATTACAAAACGACTCTCGTCTCATGACAAGAGTAAATACTGTGAATAATAATAATGTTAAGAGTAGTTTCTTTGTTTCTGACCGTCAGTGAGGATGTGGATGTAGCAGCTCAGCAGGCCGCCCAGCGGCTCCGGCGGCGCCGCCCCGACGGCGCCCTGAGATCTCTGGAGAACCAGCATGGACGTTTTCACCGCAGCCAGGCAGGACTGCATGAGCTGGGCCTGAGCGATGTGGCGCCCTGCAAGACCGCTGAGTGACCAGCAGGGGGCGACAGACGAAATGAAAGAACTGTTAAATCCACACAAGCCTGGCTATTCAGTTTGAGTTACTTTAAGCACTTCAGCTTTTTAAATACAATGTTAGAAATACATTAAAAGATGCAGGTAAGTAAATATCTCAATTCTCTTTTTAAGGAAGAAAATAAACACAGTTTTGCCTAAAATTCCTTTAGTTTAAGTTTGATCATTTGCATAAAAATCTAGCAACGTGTGAAAAGTTCACTCCTTTCTGTTCAACTTGACATCAATCTGATCTGCTGATTATTTTTGGATTTACTGGTTAATAATTTGATAACAAAAGAAGCTTAATAGGAGATTTTATTTTTACAGGTTTTGAACCAGTCGAAGCTAAACCCGCCGCTTGACATCTGGGTAAGATATATTTACAGAAAATGTTGAACATTTTGTCTTAAATGCAAAATGTTTTGTATTTTGTACAGTTTTAGCTTAACTACTGCCTTTTTTAGCCTGTGTACTCTAGTTAATGATTAATAATTACTCCATTAGTAGATGATTATTTCAATAATCAATTAATCACAGTTAATCAGATTAATCATTTTAATATTTATTTATATTTGAGTGTTGAAGTAAAACAAATTGAAGGTAGTTGTTATTTTTTGTAATTAAACCAACAACATACTAGTACGAATGCCAGTGAGAAAGCTCCACACCATGATGCTGCCACTACCATGCTTGCTTGTTGGTATCGTTTTCAATCTTATGTGGATTAAGGAAAACCAATAATAAACACAAACTGGAGTATCCAATTATTGTTTTTTAAAATAATATTAGTTCCCATAAATCATTAAATGATTACATTTTAATCAATCAGCTGAAAAACACAGAGTTCGTCTTCATACCTGTTCTGCTGAAGGTATTCCTGTAAAACCTCGCAGATGAATTTTAACACTATCAAAACAAAACAAAGAGACTTTGATGAAATTTAGTCTGCAAAGAGGAAACTCTTCAAACTTTTTAAAATGAGTGGAAACAAACCTTGACGCAGCAGCTTGTTAATACATCTTTCACCTGGAAAAACAAAATAAAACATAAACTCATTGCTTCAATTCAAGTGATTTAATAGGCAGAAGTGATTTTTTTTTTCTTACTTACCGAGATGGAAGCCATCCAAGCAGGCGGCGATGGTGTCCACGGTGTGTGGATGCTGTTCTGAGCACGGAGTGGACAGACAGTCGGACAAACAGGAGGACAGACTATCCACAGCCCGGCCCTGAAGACACTCAGGCACTGAACTGAGAGCACTGAGGAAAGACACAACAAGGTGAGGTCATTTTATTTATATTAAACATTTTTCAGGCTTTAATCTGTGAAAAACATTGAAAAGCATTTTTTTTTTACTACTTTGTGTTGTTTATCCCAGTAAAAAAAGTTCAAGAGATGTGAAATTAAAGGCGAGTTCTACCTGGCTGCAGCCCGTCTCAGGGGGTTCTTTGCTTGCACAGAGGTGTAGATCAGAGATAGGGCGTTCAGACAAGCATCCAGTGCTTCACCAGCGTCTTCCTCACTCAGAGTCTCCAACTGGGATCCAGCCTGATGAAGCATGAACATCTGAATACGCAGAAATTTGTGTTTTCCAGGCACGGAGTGTCATTTTATAGCACAATCAAGTAACTATGTTACCTTCAGTTGTCTTCACGAAGTGATGACAGCATGGCTCCTCTACTAAACCCTTTGACATCGTTTTTAGCAGCGTTTCACTGAAAAGTAGCTCCTACAACGAAACGTGCAGTTCCACCAGATGTTTGCTAATTGTTGCTGGCTAGTCTGAAGGAGCTGAGTGGAAGAGGGTTGCTCTGTGAGGCAGAAGCTCTGAAACTTGGAAACTGCAGCTCAGAGGGGGGGCAGCGCCTTTTTTTTTTTTTTTTTTTTTTTACGAGGAAATGACATTATAACATGATGTAAAGATAAAAAAGTCGATTTCAACGGCTAATGCTATTATTCAATGGCTAATGCTATTATAACGCTACGGACTGACTTTCATAGTTCAGGGGGTCCTGTTTAGCTCCCGCCACGATAATTTAGCTGACCTTAATATTTCCTGTGTTTTATTTTGGTAATTATTGTTAAACTTATTGTTGATGTGTGTGTGATAAGTGTGTCTATAGGATAATTATGTATCTTTCAATACGGGACGCACATTTAACGGCCAAATATGGGACGACTCCGTATTTTACGGGATGGGTGGCAATCCTATTCAGGGGTGCTGATACTGTTTAATACAGGGCTAGAAACGCCACTATTTCACATAACACTACATCATAATTCACGGACCTTTTTAATCAGCTGGATCTGCTGCACGGCGTCAGTCAGCTGTAAGCAGGTCTGCAGGGTCTGGGCAAGATGTTTGACTCCATCTGCGCCTCCGTCCACAGAGAGGGACGCTTGGTGGGGCAAGAAATGAAGGCAAATGAGCAGAAAACTCAAAACTGGAGCATAAAGATTGTAGAAATCTCACCGATAAGCTGGCATAGCTTCTCCTCATCCAATACCACCGCCTCCACTTTAGTAGTTTTCTTCTTCACCACCATGATTTAACACTATAATATGTTGTCACATAATCAGATGTTTTAACTGTATGCTATTAGACATGTTATATATTTTAAAAATCACATAACTGCTTCTTTAGAAGCACAGAAAAAAACAAGCTTTGTTGCTAAAGTTCGCCAACTTTAACAAGCAGCCTGAAAATAACTCAAAGTCTACTTTAAAAAGGCTTTAAAAATAACTAAAGTTATAAAACTGCAACATAATAACGGTAGCAGCTCATAAAATGCGGTTTGATGAAAAAATAAAAGGCATTTACCTCAGTCCTACATGTGGTCTACAGCCTTGCTACAGCCGGTCACTATACCGGATGAAAATAAAACATCTTCCGGTAGATTTTCGCAATAAAAGATTCAGTTCCTAAATTAAATAGGAAATGTCAAAGAGTGACAACAATTTTGTCTTAAATTAATTGTAAAGTAAGTGTGCGAAATTAGAAGATTTTATTTTGAAGCTAGATTATTTTTGACTTTTCGTGGACCCCCCGCAATGACTTCGTAGCAGAGGAATGAAGCGGTACGTAAGCAGGGTCGCCATATTGGAAGGGTAAAAAGCGACCAGTTAGCATATTAGTTTTCATTTCTTAAAAATACAAATGGGCTTTAATTGTCATGCGGGCTTTTATTGTGCGCGGTGTTTAAAATTATTGTTAATCTAAAATGTCCCTCAAGTTGTTCCTTAAACAACAAACTATAAAACAAGGCTCCAGGAAGAGGTATAGTTGAGTATATTTGAATACTAAATAACTTTGAATATTGTTAATGTTAATTTATTTCTCAATGTATTATAATTTTCAGTTTACAGCTTATGAAAGTACAATATTTAAGATTTCCATGTCACCAATAAGTGCCTAATGAAAAAATATTAATCATTGCGTATAGGTTGTTGTTTTTTTTTCCAAAATATGTTTTTAATCTTATAATCGACCCCTATTATAAGATTAAGATTAAATGTATATAATTTACTAAATATGTGTATCATAATAAATTTGATAAATGAAATGTCCTTTGGCATCTGACTTAATAAAAAAAAGCTGTTTATTCCTGTTAATTTCGATTATCTGTACAAATAATGGAAGACTATGGTTATTTTTTACGAAATTTGAATATTATATTAGATGAATGAAAAGTATTCTAATACAAACTATCAATGTTATTTTTGTTGTTGTTATTAGTAGTAGTATTAGTAGCTATATTATAACGGTTCTTAAGACATTTGCAACGCTACGTCCCTGCGCTCCGCGTTTTGATTGGCGGATAATCATTTCAGTCATTGCGGTTGTTGAAAGATGGTGCTTTCAGAGGAACCTCGGAAGTTCGCACTCTAATCGTGGAAACCATGTGACCGCTGGTGGAGTTTGCTGTCTGGGGAAAAAGTCAATTAATAACGGTAGGAAAGTAAGCGTATGTTCATTTAAAACGACAAATCATACTTCCGGCAGACACAGTGGATTTTACCGTTTGAAAATCTAAAAAAATAAAATGTACATTTAAGTTCATTTTCCAACTTGGGAATTGGAAAATCCGACTTCCAAGTGCAACAGGAATGCAGCATGTAGATCCCACAGCTTGGATAAACGCCTCCCGAGCATCTGATTGGACGTATTTCATAAACGCACCACCCTCCTTAATGAAAAAAAAAAAAATCAACCCATTTCCAACTTTTCCCTGTGAGCTGAAATGAAAACCTCCCGGAAAAGAGAGAATGCCTCTCATTTTTCCTCATAACTTAGGATTTTAACACCAGACACAATATGGTCGGACTGAGCATGGCGTGAAGACGCTCTGAAAACGCATCCACATCAGTTTTATAGAAGGTAAGTTGGAAAAAATAGATAGAAATGGCTGTTTTTTTATTACAAAGGGAACGTGGGGTTGAGATTTGGAGCTCTTTTTTTACAACTTAATGCTTCCATATTTATCTATGGGAATACTTAAAGTTTTCTATCATTATCATTTTTATGTTTTGAGTAAGCTAGCTTTAAGTTTCTTTTTACTATTTCATTAAATAAGTTAATGTAATAATCAATAATCATTCTGTCTGAGTCAATTCCGGTGGATTTTTACACTCAAAATTGAATTATTCTAGAAAGTTAAAGAGTTTAAACATTTTACAGCATCATCCTCACATTGTCAATTAGACACAGAGTAAATTTATACTTTTGATTTGTGACCGCAGTTAATATTGTTTTTGGAAAGGGTTGATTTTCACTGGCTTGCTGACGTATTCATACCACTTGAACTTTTTTAAAAACATACATCATCAGTGTATTTTATTGGGTTTTAAGACCATCTCAAAATTGTGTTTAATTGAGAAGTTGATGTCTGTTTTTAAGAAATAAAAATCCAAAAACGATACATTTAATTACCAGTCCTTTTTTACTTTGATTTCTCTTTGGGATCAATATTTAATTTCTCTTTCAATAAAGTATTTTTCAATCTGAATTTGAAAAAGTTTGTAGTTGTAAAACTGTTTTTTTGCAGCAGTTCCAGCTGCTTTTCATATTTTCAATTCAAATCAGAAATACTTGATTTATCCCAAAGGGAAGTTAAATATTATCATAACTCATATCACTGAAGTATCTTTAAGGAGTCTTTATGGATGTGATGCTATGAGCAGGAACAATCTCTGGTAGCAGTCAGTCTTGCAACGATTTTGAAGAGGCTTCTGACTTTCTGAATGTTTTCCACCTGGCAGTCAGGTAGACTCTTAAATTGGGTTGTAGTATCTGTTACAATTTCACCTGGTTTGATTTACTTTCACTGCACTGTGTCAAACAAACCAAACCCTTTGAAAAACCTGTTCCCCTCCTCGCCTGTGGTGGCGCTGCACCAAGAACCACAGAAGGAAACGACATGAAAAACTCTGAAGAAGACACTGAGTGCAACTTCACAAAATGTTAACAAAAATGGAGTGGCATCAGATTATTTTAGCAGTTAAAAGATTTCTCTTTTGTGTTCGGCAAAAGACCACGAGACATTTCTCCCACTAGCGCTGGACTCTGTCGTTTGTTTTGACTGTATTTACCCAGAATGTCCTGCGCTGTAGTCACTTCCTTTTTTCGGAGCGCTCTGTTTTCTGCTTGCATCCACATATGCATTCAAACCGCGCCATTCTTCACTTCAACCCAACAGAGACCTAGGTATGTAAGCGGACCAGAGTTCACTGTTTTCGGCCGCATAAGAGTTCAGAAAAGAACCGGACGTTCTGTACAAGTGAACTCGAGTTGATTATTAAGCGGACTAAACAGGACTGGTGTGAATGAACCCTTGCATGACAGGCTAAACGTGGAATTTACAAGATTCCACCGTAACATGTCCTTGATGAAACCATCAGTTGTTGAGAAACTGCTAATCCACCTCATTTGCTTTTCCCGCTCGTCTTCGAAATTCTGTTTAACCGTATGGTTAGAAAGACACTAGAGTAGGGGATTTGATCCTCTCCCATTATGAAGCTGGAGTGGGGGATTTGATCCTGTCCCATGATGAAGCTGGAGTGGGGGATTTGATCCTCTCCCATTATGAAGCTGGAGTGGGGGATTTGATCAATGGAAAATGATTTGAACTTTCTCCTTCTCTCTCTGTTCTGTACCCATGAAGCCTTCTTTTAAACTCTTCTGACATTTGGTGTTCTTCCAGATGCTATTTGAACTGCTAATTCTTTGATATGCTAATCAGATGCATAACCATGGCAACAATACATTGTTACCATGCTTAAGCAACAAATCATATCTAACGTGACAGAGATTTCCTCCCTATTCTTCTTTGCAAACAAGTTAATTAGCTTGTCTGACCATTAATTTTCAAGACTTCAGGTCAGGTTCAGGTCAGAACTTTAACTAGGTCATTCTAATACGGGAATGTGCTTTATGTTAAGCCGTTTCATAGTCGCTCTGTCTGTATGTTTAGGGTTGTTGAATCTCCGCCTCGGTCAGGATCTAGGGTTGCCTAGTATTTAGCTCCGTCAATCTTCCCACCAACTACATCCAAACGTTCCCACACCATGATCCTGCCACCACCGTTAGTTCCCCACTTCATCTGATGTTCTCTAAAGTCTCAGCTCTAAATGCAGGAGTTGATTTGTTTTTGTTCACTTCATCCTGGTGAGGTATGTTGTGTTAAACTCCCTCCTCTCTCAGCCTGCTGTTTTTGTTTTTCTCACACGACGGCTCTTTCATTTCTTGCCTCCGTCTGTGTTTACCGCGGCCAACCAGCAGCAGAAATAGGGTAGTGGAAAAAAGGGTTTTATGGCCTTCATCCACACATGTTTCTCTGTGTGATGGAGCTCGGGCTGGTAATGAGAGGTTACAGTTGGAGGAGACAGAAAGCCATCATCTCCGTCAGAGATCCTCCTGCATCTCCGCCGCCCGCCTTCCTGCACTCGATGCCTGTTTTTCCCAAAGTTTGCAGTGGAAAATGTGACAGCAGTTCGTCCTATAGGGAGTGTTTTGGTCCTGCAAAGTGATGCAAGGCCGATGCCCAAAGTGGTTCAGCTGGACACAGACCTGGAAAAAACATTTAATGAATTTTCCACCTGCAATACAAAAACACAAAATCTTACCAAGTGTCTTTGGTCTAGTTTCTAGTGCAAATATCTTAGTAAACTTGAAATAAGACAAAACTGACTTACAAATAACTTTTCAGCAAGATATAGAGGCTTGTTTTAAGTAATTAATTTGATCAAACTAAATACTAGCTCCATTGGCAACAAGACATTTAACCATGTTTTTAGTTAATTTATCTGCCAATGGAGCCAGTACTTTTTCATCAATATTAAATAATTATTTACTTAAAACAAGCCTCTATTTCGTGCTGAAAAGTTACTTTTAAGTGACTTTTGTCTTATTTCAAATTTAATAAGATATTTACACTAGAAACAAGACCAAAAAATATTTTGTGTTTTTTGCAGTGTGTTTAAATGATCTTTGTTGAACATCAGCTAACAACAGTGGGTCCATACTTTTTGCCAGAGTTTTTTCTGTTTTTTAAGGATTAATCTCTTCTCTTCGTTACAATATTCAATCCGATTTTAACTTCCTAAAATTAGATGCTAACCCCAGTAAGTCTACATAATGTCATTTTTTTTCTTAATACAGTGCCTTTAAAAGTGATCTGTTATTCTTTCTTTAACAGGTTAAGATAGGTTTACAGGCAATATGTGTTTTTCTGGACAAAATCATTCTTAGATCATGAGATTATCTAAATTGTGCCTATTTTGAGCTCCTTTCAGAAATGCTATTTTAGGAGTCTGTCACTTTAAATCCGAATAAGCCACACACCCACAACTCAACTTTTACACTCACACATGAAAATGTCTGACAACTGATGTGAAATTATACAACCGTATGTTTTTGAAAAGCAGAAGTAGAACCTTCTCCACAACCACAGAGAGTTTAGCCATTGAGCAGCGCATAAAGCAGTGAAGCTAGCTAACCAAACGTGCTGGAACTCTACTTGGGTTGCTAGGTAACAGGGCTGGGCTTGCCTGGGGTTGCTAGGTAACAGGGCTGGGCTTGCCTGGGGTTGCTAGGTAACAGGGCTGGGCTTGCCTGGGGTTGCTAGGTAGCAGCTCAATGCCCGTAGATTGTGACTTAACAATTGGGATGCTTTTGTAACGAATCGTTTTCCAGACAACAAAAATTGCTAAATTAACTTACTGCCAGAAACTGGGTGGTTTTTTAAGCACTGGAGTCATTTGTGAAAAATAGTCAAGAGAGCAACTCTACACTGTATTGATGTTAAGTCAAGCTTTTAAAAATATTTTGGAAGTATTTATTTTTTTTGCCTTTTCTACGACTGATGAAGCGTACACTAAAGGAATGCTTGGTTATTAACATTTTAGGGGATAGTAGTCCGAGAAGAGCCATGAAATGGTCGGTCAGGAGGAATAATAAGACTTTGTTTTCTGTTTCTTACTGCTGCTTCTGTCTGTCTATGTTTCTGGAAAGGCTCGGCATCATGGCAGAGGGGGAGGAGGCGATGAGCCAGGAAGACTGGAAGGAGAGGTGTACGGTTCTGGAGGCGCTGCTCGTGAAGTTCAGGGTCCAGATCGTCAAGATCCGGGAGCTGACCGCAGACAAGGTTGGTCCAGGGCAAAACCAGGCCTGATGAATGCGTTGATGGACCTTTGGTGGTTCTTCCTGGGATGCATGAGGGAGTTTCCACAGTCACAGAAGGTTAATTTTGAATTTCTCTGCTGATTTATCCTAAAGTTTTGAATCATTATCCTGCACAGAGAACCAAAGGTGACTAATTTGTTTCCTCTTGTAGTTGAAACCATTAGATTTCAATTTTAAAAATACAAAAGACTTCAAGATGCCACGTATCCAGAGTCTTTATGAAATTGCAAAAATACAATATCCTACCAAGTATTTTTGATGTAGTTTTTAATGCAAATATCTTATTACACTTGAAATAAGACAGAACTAGCTTACAAGTAACTTTGTAGCAAGACATAAAAGCTTTTTTAAAGTAAATAATTCCCTAATATTGATGAAAAAGTACTGGTTCCATTGGCAGATTGACATTTTTCCATGTTGTCAGTGAAATAATCTTCCAGAGTAATTAGTAGATTGTTTTATCAATATTTGATACTTTTGGCCACTTTTTATATTTCTTTTGTACTTTTATGTGGTTCTATGTTGGCTTTTAATTTTCCCAACAGTACGTGCATCAAGTCGATCCACAGAAATCTAAGAAGTGATTCAACTCATGCCTGTATTGTTTGATGATCTCTGGGAAGGTTCAGCCTCTCATGAGTGCAGGAAGGGATCCAAATTCAGACGGGGAGCCAGTGGTGAGTCTGCTGGGCGCAGACTGGCCTCTCTGGGCCAGCCCAAACCGCTCCGTGGCCTAGATCTGAAGCCGCTCTCTGGGGACGCTGATTAGAGCTCTAATGTAAACATCAGTCTGACCACGGGGCTCCGCCATGCATTGCATGATGGGATTGACCCAGCTCCAGTCAATTACAGATCCCTGCTGCTGCCCCGCTGGACAGCAAAACAAACTCCCACTGAGACTTGAAAATCCGGCTTTGGTGGGTTTGTTCAGCATTTCTCTGCTTCTGCTGATCCAGTCATCTAATATGAATAAGTTTGAGGTATACAATGATTTATTTTATGGGCGTTTTGCTCTTTGATTGCGTTATTTCATATCTTTAAAGAGCAACTAAGGTTAAGAAAGGAGAAACTGTAGCTCAAGAGAAAGGAAACATTTAAAGAAGATCAGTAATCCTTCAGTCTCTCCTGCAAATGGGAGATCACTGATTTAACTTCCCAGCTCTAGAGTTCAGTCAGAGTTCAGCAGACTTCAACTAAAAAAAACAAAATCACGGGAACCCACAAATGTAACAGAGCCTTTCAGAAATATACACACCTCTGAAATCTTGCACAACCCAAAGTTTCATCTGGATTTTAAGCAACGAGCACACAGATTGTGGTTTTAATGTGGAAAAATGTTAAAAACGTCAAGGAGTACAAACATTTTTCAAGGCACTGTCACATTATTAAAGGGGACCTTTTATGCAAAGTTCACATTTTGGACGTTTTTGTTCTTCATTTGCGTCTCAAATGCAGCACAAGCGCTTAAAAAACCCAGTCAGCCATTTTTTGCCAATAAGTAAATTTTTTTGTTGTCTGGAAAAGTAGCTGTTTCAAAAATCTCACGATTATTAAGTCACATTCTGCAGGCACTGAGCCGTTACCTAGCAACCCCAGCTAGAACCAAGTCCCGTTACCTAGCAACCCAAGCAGAACTCCAGCACATTTGGTGAGCTGGTTTTACAATGGCTGCTGGAACAGACAAGTGTTTGGTTGTTGGCTTACTGTCCAGAAACCACTTCCTACATTCTTGTTGGTTGGTTGGTTTGTTGTGCAGGAGGCTCCACTTTTGCTTTTCAAAGATGTACGGTTGTATAATTACGCATCTGTTTGAAGTCATTTTTATGTGTGAGGTGTAACATTGAGTTTGGGGGCGTGGCCAGCAGCAGCTTATATGGATTTAAAGTGACAAGACGCTTTAAAACAGCTGATAGGCAGAACTGATCAGATTAAAATCCCATTTTCAAGGAATAACTTTGTGGAAAAAATGTAATGAACATGTTTTGTATGGATCATAGACCTATCCTAACCTGTTAGAAGCATAATCAGTCACCTTTAAGGGGTTTGTTTGCTGTTAGAGTGTATATGATCCTTGGGTTTCAGCATATTCCTAATAATCACCTACGTTTTTTAACAGATTTAGCAGTTATACTTAAAGTTAATGGTTTTAACTCAACATTTAGATTTATTTGTGCAAAATAGTCACCACATGTAATCTGCTGAGAAGGTTTTAGGAACAAGTCAGGTATGTCTGTGTTTTAAAAAAGCCAGATTTTCAGGATTTGGCTTAAGAAAAGTAGAAAAAGGAGCTTTGTGTGAAGAGTGAGCAGCCCAGGGGAGGAAATACCCGCTTTAGTAAATATTATGTGAATGTGTGTGATATACAGGAAGTGAGTTTTCAGGCTGAGACACTCAGTTATTCTGGGAGCACACGTGTACGAGTGCTGCTCAGTTTATTTCTAAATGGTTTTAATGCTGTTTTTTTGCATAAAAAAGTAAAATTGCGTTGTGCATGGGCGGGTTGCAGCTGTTTGGGAGGGATGTTGGTTTTGGCCAACGGGATGTGAAGCAGGAATAAAAGGCCACACGTTCTCTACAGAGACCAGAGAACGTGTGTGTCACTGTAACTGGAGTTAGTTACATTTTTAACAGCATAACTCAGAGTTTAAGATGGTCTTCCATTTTTTGCACTTTTTTGAAGACACTTAAATCTGACCTTTGAATGAACCAGAACAACATATTTCAGAACCAGGTCTTAACTTAGGGCTCCAATTAATATTTTTATTATTCAGACTGTTACTTAAACATTGTGCTAAAAAAGTTTACACTCTGCAGATTTTTTTGTTTAACCACTTAAACTTATTTTATACAATATTAGGAGTTCTGAGAGGAAAATATTTACAAAGGGTTTTTTTAATCTTTTTTTTTTTTGCCGTTGTTTTTCTAGTTTTAATCAGTTTTGCGGCGAAACCTAACACTGCTGCTGTGCAAGTTACTCAGCAGGCTGTTGCTAGGTAACCACAAGTTACTCAGCAGGTTGTTGCTAGGTAACCAAAGAGTGAGTGAGTTCGTTGATTCCACCAAACTTGCTGGCTATGAAAGGTTCAGCAGTTAAAATCTTTTGTAAGCCTACATTACCCAGAATGCTGTGCAGGTCTGGGAATTATTGAATAATAATATAATAATAATTTTGGGGACATAAATTCAGCTGAAAGTGAATAAAAAAGTTTTGAAACTGAAAAACAAAAAAGATTTGAAGCAAGAAATGCTTTCAAACAAAAAATAAAAATAAAATAGAAAATGAAGATTTGAAACTGAAAAGAAATTGAAACTGAAAACAAAAAGTTCAATTTGTCAGATTCTAATCTTTTTTTTTTCTTTCATTTGAAACTTTTGCTCCTTCAAATGAAGGAGAGAAGGTGCTACTCATACAACAGTCAGTTCCCAAGAACTAAAATTTCAAGAAGATGCGTAAAGTGCTGTATCATGTACTAACATTTCAGTTTGTTTTCTTCTTGCTAACATCTGCTTGCGTTTTGTCTGCAGCTTCCCAATTAGCTCAACACAGACACATCTGGTTAATTGACCTGTTTCCAGCCCTGAGCACAAACATTAAGTTCCTGCATCTGTCCTGATCTTTGCTTCCTGGTTTTAGGCGACTGAGCATCATGGTGAGGGTTGGAGAGCATCTGTGCCGGTGTTCTTGGCGAATGTTTAACATGCGCAGCAGCGTGTGGGTCGCAGCCTACAGAAGGAGGCTTTGTGAGCTGGCTGCCTGGCCTGCAGGGTGTAGTTCAGGGAGAGGTTGACCACGCTGCGGCAGCTCAGGAATCTCAGGAATGAAACTGGGTTTTGGGCCTGAAGGGAGAAATTGACTGTAGGTGAGTCCAGTGGAGGCGGACGGGGAGGGAAGAGCTTAACGTGTCTGAAATCCAGTTTAAACTTCTTCAGCTTCTTAGCCTGAAGGTAAAGGCGCTCACTTACAAACAGCCAGAAAATAACCATATTCCCCATTTCTTTTTTGTGTCTCTCTGCGTTGTTTGTGTCCGGTGATGTGTGTGGACCCCAGCTGTAGTCTCCAGTAAACTTGGCCTGTAATTGGTCGGCTGTTTTGGTGCCAGATGCTAAATGTGTTTTAAAGAGAGGCGCATGTGGTTTGCCGTTTGTGGTGCAGCGGCAGATCTAAATACGGAAACAGCGTCTCAGTTTGGGTGTCATGGTGGGTTCGTCTGCTTTTACTCAAATGTTCAGGCTGTAAAAGAAAATGTTTGGGTATTTTTTAGTTATCGTTTGGTTTGAGAGAATCGCCTTCAGCGGCAACACCCAGTAGCGGTTTCTGGTAATAATAATAAAAAAAAGACCGCTTTGTCTTTTTCTTCCGCCGCTCTCTGCTCACGGTTGCTAGGCAACATAAGTTACACTAAGGTGGAGGCTAACAGCTAGCTGAAGGCTAGCCCTTCAGCTTTTTCAGAGCTTTTTCTCTTCCGGTCGTCGATATTCGTGGCTTTCGAAGGACCTGTCCGAGGTGGACCGGGTCCTTCGAAGGATGCAGACCCTGAATTCGGACACGGCTATTCTAAGAAATCATTTTGTGTCACTTAAAGTGTGTTATAGTAAAATAATTTGCCGCGCTTCATCGCCATTGCCACTTTGCCTGAACTGCCGGTTTGGACCCGTAATGGTGATATGATATAATCTGATATGGTGGACCATGAAGGAAACGCCGGATCCATCCTTCACATCTGGGGAAACGAAGGACGCATAATTCCTTTTGCAAATAAAAAAAATAAAAAAATTGACATTTTTCCCTAAGATGTATGTTTTTTGTACAATTTGGTGTTTTTTTGTTTGTTCGGGTTTTTCTTTTTTTTTAGAAAATTTGCATTTTTGAGCCTTAATACTACAATTTATCAATTACTTAATAAGTCGACAATTCATTCAACTAATCGATTTGTCATGATTATCCTTATTAATCGTTTCAGCCCTATTTTCCAGTTTGGCTTCATCTTTATGTGATATGTAATAAAACATTGAATCTTTTGTGATATTTTGTGCTCTTTAGGTTGAATGGAAATAATTTCAGAACCTGGTAAAGAATCAGATCATTTATGTTCTTTTGTTAGTGGTAGGGCTGCGTGCTCTTCCTGTTATGAGCAACAGAGGACTTTGCATTCATGGTAACTGGGTGGAAACCGCTGGGATGCTGTTTTTAGCCTCAAGGTGTGTGCAGGCAGAGGAGAATGGGATGGCGCCGCTCCAGTTTTCCTTTAGGTTCTGCTGACTTCCAGAGCTCCGGTCAGACCGGAGGCGGACACGCCCGGCCAGACGACCTCACTGTTTCCACTGCATGACCTTTAACCTGGCATTTCACTCTTATTTTAGGTAACTTCAGGGTGCTTGAAACCCCTTAATATCAATTAGGTGATTCCAAGGTTTGGAAAGTGATTGATTTCTGTATCAAGTCCTTGAAACTGCACAGTTTTGTAAGAAACTGCAATCTAACACTCAATTAAAAGCGTAAATTTAGCAAACTTTATTGTCAAAACCTAATAAAGTGACACAGAATTTTTTTTCTTATCTTAATGTTAGTTACCAAAATTATTTCTATTTACTTAGTTCCAGAAAACATTACAATAACATTTTTTAGAGATTTTTTTTAACTCTCTTTGTAAATTGATGACGTTGTTTGCATAGACATCATAATCAATTTTTCAGTTGTGTGTGGTTTTATTTCCATTTTATTTATTGATTTTGGTTGTCTTTTATTTTGAAATTTTTAAATATCTACTGTTTCTGGTCGTAAGTATTCTTTACAAAATTAAAGTTTATTGGTCTTTGAGTGTGTAAACTTGCATTAATCCCATTATCAATATATTACTTGAAAATGTTCTCAAGCAAGAATATTATCATTTATTGCAATAATTAGAGAGACAATTTATCATCCCGTAAAATTTAGTGTGAGAGGCCTAAATATGACCCAAGTGGATCATATTTAGAGAGAAAGTTTGCTGGCAGGATGAACTTTCACCTTGAATCAGACCTCTGAAGAGCTGCTGAGGAGATTCAGACATTTGGTTCAGGTGTGTTGCAGAAACATCTACAACTTGCAGCAAAGTAGAGCTCAACCTAGACACCCTGGCCTTAAATCACAGATAATCTGTCAGGATGAAATACGTGTAAAATCCCCCTGTAATCTTTCCTGAATTCATGTATATTTCTACATGTGGCAAAAAATCCAAACTGTAAATTTCCCTACACATTCCTGCGTTCTCCGCCCCTTCATGAATTTGCTGAGGGTTGGGGAAGCTCCCATCAGAAGACACTGGGAATACTCTGCTGCTTCCGCCGCTTTGAGCCGAGGAATGCCAGAGGAATGCAGCGCATGAAGTCATGACTCCTTAACTCCAGAGCCGCCCCGTCAGCCCTGAACGGGTCTGCGTACACTGCAAAAACATAAGTAAAAATCCTACCAAGTAATCTGCCTTCTACTGCAAATACCTCAGCATACTTGAAATAAGATAAAACTAACTTACAAGTAACTTTTCAGCAAGATAGAGAATCTTTTTCTAAGTCAATGATTCCTTAATATTGATGAAAAGTACTAGTTTCATTGGCAGGTTAATTCACTTATAATAAGAGAAAAATGACTTTTCTTAAGTGAAATAATCTGCCAACGGAACTATTTTTTGTCAATATTCAGGAACTAACTTAAAATAAGTCTTATATCTTGCTGAAAAGTTGCTTGTAAATTAGTCTAGACTTACTTCAAGGAATGATAAATGAGCAGTGTTTCATATCGGTTGATATTGATACTTGTTGAAATTTATCATTATTATATATTTTTTGTTTTAAATATATGAAATGCTGCCAAAATGGTGGCGTGACCATTCCTTTTTTATCCACAGTTTCACTCCATGCCGTTGTTTTCTTTTTCTTTTTAAGCAGTTATGAGTCATAGCGGCAAAACCTGAAACTGGTCATTGCTAGGTAACCAAATAGTGAGTGAGTTGCTAGGTAACCAAATAGTGAGTGAGTTGCTAGGCAACCAAAGAGTGAGTGAGTTGGTTGATTCCATCAAACTTGCTTGGCTCACTGTGAGAGTTTGAATGGATAAAGCTTTTCCTCTGCCTGTATCCCCCAGAATGCTGTGCAATTCTGATTCAGATGTATTATCTATTATCATGTGTCTATCACAATATTGTTATTGACTTTCTTTTCCAGTCCTATTATTATTGGACAATATGGCTGAAAACCTATCACAACACAAGGGTTTCATATAAATTTACATAAAATGAAAGTAATTCATGAAGTTTCTTTGAGAGAAGAAGATTGATTAATTATTGTGCTATCACTTCATTACTGTCGGGGGAAATCGTTGAAGATTGAAGATCCTCTGTAATGTTTTGTAGATCCAGCAGCTGGAGACGCAGGTGATCGATGCAGAGAAGCGAGCATTTGCTGCAAACCAGCAGGTGAGGCTAAAAACCTTCTTCCTGTTTGTGGTGAAAGCTCTGCGTCTTCACATGTGGTTATACGCTGCGATCCCAGGTGAAGTGGATGGAGGAGAAGCTGAAGGCAGCAGACGGCCATCTTGGAGACTCTGAGATGCGTTTGTTTCAGCAGTGCCAGGAGCTGCAGGCCTCGGTGCAGGAGAAGGAGGAAGTGATCACCCAGCTGGAGCAGCAGCTGGAGGAGCAGGTAGAAACACAGATCTTCAAACACTCTACTATTTGTTTTCACTCTGTTAAAGCTGCAGCATGTAACTTTTATGAAAAGTATGTTTTTATTTATTTTTTAAATAATATAATACGAGACAGATAATCTGTGAAAAGCTTGAGCTCCTCTATTTTCTTCCTGAGCGACTGTTGCTGTCTGAAGACATGCACCGCTCCCCACCAATCAGAGGCAGGAGGCGGGTCTTAGCACTGTCAATCAATCTCATGTTCAACGACGGATAAACATGACAGGAACAGCATTTATCCGCCATTATCAGTAGCCATGCTAACTAGCTTTAGCATTCACAAAAGGCTGTGCTAGCTTTTCTGCAACGCTCAGATCTGTAGCGTAGCAGAGAGCAGGAATTGATAGTCGTAAGACCCACCTCCTAGCTCTGATTGGTTGTTTCTAGTTACCACTGGCAGTACACTTTTTTTCTCCACAGATTATTGGTCTCTTACTGTACTATTTTAACAAATATGTAAAATAATATTTTTATAAAAGTTTCACAATGCAGCTTTAATTTCAACAGAAACGGACTCGACTCCAGGATGCCAAGTCAGTGGAGGAGAAAGCAGCTAAGATCAAGGAGTGGGTGATGCTCAGGTTGTCAGAGGTAAGAATGAGATAAAGCAGTAGTAACATTTATGCTTCAGAGCTAGCAACGTGTTTTTCTTTAGTTTGAGGTGGAGAACACAACATTAAGAGAAACCAACAAGAAGCAGGAAGCTCAGATCTTGGAGCTGCAGAAACAAGTGCAGGGTAAGATGCACCGACTCCTCGCTGCCACTGCATGTCCGCCGGCTGCAGGTTTTCCTCCTCTTATCTGTGTTTGCACTTGCAGCCTTTGAGCAGAGGTGCAAACCCGGGGAGGCGCAGCGCCTCAGCAGCCTCACGTTTGGATGCTTCCAGGTTAGGGGTAAAAACCCCCAGGTCCTAACCGGGCCGGCGCCATGTCAGCGGACCCTCAGCACACAGGAAGAGATAGATACAAGGCGTAAGTCTTCACATAGCGGAAACTCTTATTTCTTAATTTATCTAAACAAGCAGGAAGGCACAAACTTAAGAAAGTAGCAAAATGTACATTTATGTTTTCATTTATTAATTAACAATCAAATGAAACCTGAAACCGTTAGAACAGAACTGTGTTGCACAGCATATCTGCAGGAAAATGCCACTCACAACATGTCCGCAATATTGACATCCATTGGACAGTAATGGTCATTTTCCTTTCTCTGTCCTGCTTTAGAGTTTTTTTAGGACTTTTGGTGCAGTTAATAGGAACATTGGTGGTATTTAGAAAAAAGATAAATAACATACCCAGGTGAATTAACTCAAATAATTAGAATTATTTTTCCCTGTCATAAGAAAAAAATTGGGTTCATATTTAGATTTAGCTTCAGATCAAATATTTGGGTTGCTAATGTAATATTTAACTTGTAAATTTAATATTTTGTCTGCTAACTAAATGTTTACTTTGTAGCTAAATATTTAGTTAAATTTAAATAGTTAGCTTATTAACTAAATATTCAGTTTGAAGCTAAATATTTGAGTTGCTTACTATATATATTCTTAGCAAACTAACTGTTTTGCTAGCAAGCAAAATATTCAGTTTGCTAACTTAAAATGTAGCTTGTTAGCTAAATATGTAGGCAGCAAGCTAATTAAAAGTAACAAACTGGTGACTGTCTGCTGGACAATTGTCATGTCTTCTCAATGTTTACGTAAGTTTTTATTGGTGAAATATAGACATTTTTTAAAGATTATCAGACATGAAACGTAGCATTTGTCTGTAATTTATCTATTAAATGTATGAGTTTAATTGTTTAACTGAACTATGAAGATAATGAGATGCACCAGTCCAGAGTTGTGCCACGGGGACCCTGACAGCACTAAAACTGTTTTGTCAGGAAAATGTTATTTCTCGAGTGTTTTATTGCTTTTCAGTGAAAGTTTCTGTCTGTTTTGGCAGAGACAGGCAGAGACGTCCACGAACAGAACCAAAGTGGGTTTGGGATTTCTCCGCAGGAGGACAGCAGCGCACCAAGGAAAAGTCCTGAAAATGCTTCAGAGGGGGAGGAAGTGTGTGAGGGCAAAGGTCATGTCTCCGGGTTCAGCCGGCCCTGCAGCGAGAACTACCTGACGGCTTCGGACGACAGCAGCTCTCTGTTTGACGATGACATGCAGCGCGCCGAGCGACCCGTTTTTGGCCTGGTCCAGCTGTCCGACGCGGCGCCGGCAGACGGTTTGAGCGGGGCGGAGGCTAAGCTGGAGGACTGCGCCTCCGAGGAGCTCAACCAGCGATTTCAGTCTCAGAGACTCGACTCCTCCTCGTCTTCCAGCGAGCCGACCACGCCCAGCCCCATCCTCACGCCGGCCCTGACGCCGAAGCGACCCAACGCCCCTCGGGACCCAACAGACAACCCGGCTTCCCCCAAACAGCCGCGTCTGAGGACGCCCGCGCCTCTGGTGAAGAAACACCTGAGCCAGCCGCCCGTCGGCAGCGAGGCGGCACACGGACAAACACGCAACGCGCTCAGCATGCTCCGCCCCCTCCGGCCGCAGGAAACGGACCTGGACCTGGAGGACAGCATGGAGACGGGAAGGGAGACGCCTCCGAGCTCACCGACATCCAACCAAACGTCATCCGAGTCCGGTTCTGAGAGGCCGGATTGTGACGCCTCAGGGCCGTGCAAACCCCCGACTCCTCCACTGCACAGACTCCCGTCCTGGGTACGGCTGCAAAAACACAAAATCTTACCCAGTATTTTTGGTCCAGTTTCTAGAGAAAATTTTAGCACACTTGAAACGAGACTAAACTAGATTACTGGTAACTTTTCAGCAAGATTTAGGAGCTTGTTTAAGTCAAGAATTACTTAAAGTTGACCGATTATGCTTCATTGAACTTCATTGAACAATTAGGGAATTGTTAATATCTGTGAAAACACATGTAGTTTCCTATTTTAACAGTTCAAACACCAAATATGTCTTAAAGGTGACCTATTAGGTTTCCTGGAGCAGGTTAATACAAAACATGTTCATTATATTTTATGCACAAAATAATTGTTAGGTGTTGAGATTTTAGTCTGCTCAGCTATGGGCTGTTTTAGGGCATCTTGTCACTTTAAATCCAAATCAGTTAC
Organism: Poecilia latipinna; assembly: GCF_001443285.1. Classification (NCBI taxonomy): domain Eukaryota; kingdom Metazoa; phylum Chordata; class Actinopteri; order Cyprinodontiformes; family Poeciliidae; genus Poecilia; species Poecilia latipinna. The sequence continues at coordinate 84,593 of NW_015114108.1, forward strand.
TTTTTATTGTAATGTTTTCTGGAACTAAGTAAACAGAAATAATTTTGGTAACTGGCTAAATACAGTTACTTTGTGTAATTTCAGTCGCATTTACAAACACCATAAAGAAAGTGGTGTTTTAAAGAAGTTACCTAAAAAAGAAGTAACAAATGGTTTTATCATCATGTTTATTGTTATCACAATAGTACCTCAAAATATTACAGTTAAATTCAAAGTATATACCACCCAGCACTACATGTTATAAGTGAAGTAATCTGCCAGTGGAACCAGTATGTTTTAAAGTACGGAGGAATTACTGACCTAAAACCAGCTCCTATATCTTGCTGAAAAGGTTATTTCAAGTTCACTGAGGTATTTGTACTAGAAACTAGACAAAGAATACTTTTTTGTACTTTCCAGTGCTGTAAAAATCTACTTGTTGATAAAGCTTTGTGGCGTTTTATGCTGTAAACGTTGCTCCTCATGTCCCTGACAGGAGAGTCGTATCTATGCTGTTGCTAAGTCGGGGATCAGACTGTCTGACACGTCGTGTCCGGGTCATCCCAGCAGAGGTAGGAACCTTTGAGAGAAACTTTTTGTTTCTCTGTTGTTCTAATGAAACTGGGAACTTAATTTATTTAAACGTACGTTTTTCAACCATATTGTCCAGCCCTATAAATGATTAAAGCTAATTTAATCTGTCATCTGGATTAGAAGAGTGGTGACATGTTGGGATTAGGAGGCTAATGGTTGAAAACGTTGACAGACTGAGGTGTCATCCCTTCAGATCCCTCTCTGCAGGCGTCCTACCCCGCCTTCGTGATGTACACGTCGCTCGTCTATAAAAACATGACGGCTCCAGTCTACACCACGCTGAAGGGGGTGAGTGCAGCCGGCTGTGTGCTGATGGGCAGCGCAGCAGAGCGGACTCTAATTGGTCGGTTCGTCCGCAGAAAGCCACCCTGCTGAGCAGCAGCCCGTTCTCCGACGACTCGTCCAGCTCAGACGATTCCTCCAGTTCAGGAGAGGAGGACGGATCCGTCTGCAGCTCCCACAATTCCTCTGGGTCCCGGAAGGACGGCAGCCCAGGAAGCCCACGCTGCCTCAAGAGAGGTACAGGCGGGCGGAGGGGTCAGAGGTCAAAGCTGCTGCCTGAAAGGAGCATCCATCCATCTGTTGGTCCATCCATCCATCCATCCATCCATCCATCCATCCATCCATCCATCCATCCATCCATCCATCCATCCATCCATCCATCCATCCATCCATCCATCTGTTCCTCTGTTCACCCATCCATCCATCCATCCATCCATCCATCCATCCATCCATCCATCCATCCATCCATCTGTTGGTTGTTTGGTCCATCCATCCATCCATCCATCCATCCATCCATCCATCCATCCATCCATCCATCCGTTGGTTGTTTGGTCCATCCATCCATGCATTTATCCATCTGTCCATCCTTCCTTTCTCCCTTCCTTCCTTCCTTCCTTCCTTCCTTCCTTCCTTCCTTCCTTCC